>NW_021703775.1:7446257-7527617 GCF_005190385.1 Monodon monoceros
ATATATATATATACACACACAGGTCTTTTATTCTTAAAGAAAAGCAACTTTGTTCATACCTGCCTTTCTTTTTAGCCTTATTCATACCCTCATGGTCCCTTCCTGGCAAGTGTGGTCCACACCCTGGGCCTCCATTTCCCCGCCTTTCCAGTGCTCCTCAGACCGTGTACATCCGCTCATCCTCGCTTGCCTCCCAGTGCGATCACTCTCCTCAGCTAGCAGAGCCCGTAGTGAAGCCACACCCCCTCAACAGTTGTGCTGGTGGTCCTGCAGGTTCCCTTCCCTCGCCACTCTGCCCCTCAGGTGGTCCCGGTCATAAGAGTGCAGAGCAACGCAGAGGCTGAATCCCGGCTTTCTAGCCAGAGAATCTTGGGGTGTGAAAAACCACAGAAGGGAAACACCTGAGAAGGGTCCTTCACATACAGGTATGAAATCCTGGGCTTGGCCCTGAGATGCACCCGCAGATCAGCACAGAAGAACCTTTGAGAATTTTAACAGGACCAAGTCTCAACATAATACTCAAAATGTCTAGGATACAAACCAAAATTATTCAACCTACAGAGTACCATGAAAACCAAAAGAATTCTCAAAGAAAGGGGCAATCAACAAGCATCAACCCTGAGATGATCCAAAGGTTGGAATTATTAGAAAAAGATGTTAAAGCAACTGTTATACCACGGTTCCAAGATGTAAGGGTGAGCACTCTTGAAACAAATGGGAAGATACTCTGTAGACAAACAGAAGCTATTTTTAAAAGCCAAAGAGAAATTTTAGAACAGGAAAATATAACAGAAATTAAAAATTCACTGGAAGAGTTCACTAGGAGAATGGAGATGATAGAAGAAAGGGTCAGTGAACTTAAAGATAGATCGATAGAAAACATCCTGAACACAAAGAGAAAAAAAGATTTTTAAAAAAGCCTTGGGGGCCCGAGCAACAATATTAAAAAGTCTAACATTCATGTCATAGGAGTCCAAGAGAAGAGGAGAAATAGATTTGAATAGAAAAAAATACCTGAAGAAATAATGACTGAAAACTTCCTACATTTTGGAAAAACAAATTTACAGATCCATGGAGCTCAGGCAAATTACTTTTGCACCCTTGTAAAAAATGTGGCCATATCGTTTGGTTTTACTTCACCTTTTCAACAAATGGTTGTGGAGCATGTGAACATCCGTATGCAAAAACGTGAACTTTGACCAAAGTCTCACATCATATACAGAAATTAACTCAAAGGATTCACTGACGTACAAGTAAAATGAGGGGACTTTCCTGGTGGTCCAGTGACTAAGACTCTGTGCTCCCAATGCAGGGGGCCCGGGTTCAATCCCTGGTCAGGGAACTAGATCCCACATTGCTGCAGCTAAGACCTGGTGCACCCAAATAAATAAATATATTTTTTTAAAAGGTAAAATGAAACTATAAAACTTGTAGGAACTTAGGGAAAAAATTTTTGGAGCATAGGACCAGGCAAAGAGTTCTTAGACTTGACATCAAAGCATAATCCATGAAAGGAAAAATTGATGAATTGGACTTAAGAATTTAAAACTTTTGCTCTGCCAAAGACCCCATTAAGAGGATGAAAAGACAAGCTATGCGTTATGAGAAAATATCTGCAAACCATATACCCAGTGAAGGACTGGTACCTAAAATATATAAAGTATTCTCAGAACTCAGCAGTACAAAACCAAAAACTACATTAGAAAATGGGCAAAAGAGATGAATAGTTATTTCACCAGAGAGAATATACAGATGGCAGGTAAGCACATGAAAGATATTCACCATCATTAACCCTTAGAGAAACACCAATAAAAACCCATAATGAGATACTATCACATTAGTATCTCATTTTAGCCATGTTAGAATGGCTGAAATTCAAAATGCTGACAATACCGTGTGCCCAGCGGCTTGCAGGACAACTGGGATTCTCGCTCATTGCTAGTGGAAATGCACAACAGCACGGTCACTTTGTTTTTGTTTCTATTATTATTTATTTATTTATTTGGCTGTGCCAGGTCTTATTGCGGCCAGCAGGCTCCTGAGTTGGGGCATGTGGACTCTTAGTTGCGGCAGGCATGTGGGATCTAGTTCCCTGACCGGGGATCAAACCCGGGCCCCGTGCATGGGGAGCGTGGAGTCTCAGCCACTGGACCACCAGGGGAGTCCCTGGTACAGTCACTTTGGAAATTGGCAGCTTCTTACAAAATTAAAAGTACACTTACCTTATAGCCCACCAATCCCACTTCTAGGTATTTATCCTAGATAAAGGAAAACTTAGGTTAACCAAAAGCCTGAACACAAATGTTTATAGCAGCGTTATTCATAATCACCAAAAACCAGACACGACCCAAATATCCCTCAACTGGCCAGTGGATAAACAACCCACACAATGGAATATGAGTCAGCAGTAAAAAGGAATGAACTGTTGACACACACGATAACGGATGGATCTTAAATGCATATGCTAAGTGAAAGTAGCCAGTCTCAAAAGATTATCAAGTGTATTATTCCATTTGTATGATGTCTGAAAGAGGCAACAATACAGAGACAGAGCAGATCAGCAGGTGTCAGGGTTTGGGAGTAGAGGTGGGGTCTGACTACAAAGGGGTAGTACCAGGGAATTTTGTGGGGTGTTGACATTGTTCTGCAACCCATTTGTGATGGTTGTTGGAAGAATCTAAGCATGTGTTCAAAGTCATAGAACTCATTGTACGACTCATAGTACGACAGAAAAGATGCATTTCACTATATGTAAATTTTAAAATAATCTTTTAAATGGCACAAAAAATAGGTAGTAGCCTCCTTTTCACCCACCTCTGAACCTCTCTAATCTCACACACACACACACACACACACACACACACACACACACAAGGAACCACACTAACAGATTCATCCCAGTTCTTTCCCCATGGCCATTGCAGTCATAGCTACATCAATGTTGATATATAGGCACAGCAATCCTTTTTTAAAAATCACAAAAACGCATGTTGGCTTGCAATTAGAAATTTTCAGTCCACAATAAAGACTGGGCATCTTTTCTGATCAGAATGAGCCACTTGTCCTCATTCTTTTTAAGGGCTACAGAGTACATGTACCATATTTTATTTAGCCATTCCCCTACTGAAGGGAGTTCCAATTGTTTTGAGGTTTTTTCCTTTTGCTAACAGTGGTGCAGTCACCCTCCTTGTTCGTTTTAGCTGTGTGTATTCACACAGTTGTTTCTCCAGGCCAGATTCTTTTTTGTCTTCTTCTTTTTTTTCTTTTTTGACTGCGCTCTGCGGCTTATGGGATCTTAGTTCCCCGACCAGGGATTGTACCCCGGCTGTTGGCAGTGAAAGTGTGGAATCCCAACCACTGGACGGCCAGGGAAGTCCATATCTAGGCTAGATTCTTAAAAGTGGGTTTTCTGGCTCACAGAGCTTGTGAAGTTTTAATTTAATACACAACTTCAAATGACCCTCCGTAAAGGTTGTACCAGTTTACACTTCTAAGAGCAGAGCAGAGACTATTTCTCCGCCCCCTCATCAGCACTAGGCGTTATCAGTCTATTTTTAATTTCTTTTTTTTTCAATCTGATGGATGAAGAATGTCAGTCATGTTTTACCCCTTGGTCAGCAAGTCCTGGTCATCCTAATGTGGCATGTCTTTATCCACCTGCACCCAGGCCAGCCCTCAGCAACCTTTAACCTGACACCTGCAGCACCTCCTCCCGCAACTCTCTCCTCACCCTCTCTTCCCAAGTCATGGGTCTAACCGCGGAGCTTTCCTCTTTAAAACGTCCGGATGCCTTCCCATTATATTTAGAATAAAATTCAAAGTCCTGCGTGAGGCATTTAAGGCTTCTTAGGTTCTGGCCAAAATCAACATTTCTGCCTTCCCAAGTCCATCTCCCACTCCTTCCCTCCCTCTGATATCTCCAGCCCCACCCCTGCCACCTGGTCCCTGAGAACATCAGGGGCTTTGATCCTCTGCAGTGTCTGTGCCTGGGGGAGGGGCGGGGCTCCTGGCCTGCAGTGGGTGGCCCTCAGCCGTGTGTGTGTGTGTGTGTGTGTGTGTGTGTGTGTGTGTGTGTGCGCGCGTGTGCGCACGCGCGCGCGTGCGTGTGTGTGACCAGGTGCTGGGACAAGGCTGGGAAGCAAGCCAGGCAGGTGCTGGGTGGGGAGATTGAAGAGCCTGTGTTTGGAGGCTTGACTCTGAGGTGCACCCCTCAGGGGCTGTGGGATTCGGAGCCAATGAGTTTCTCAACCTCTGTGTCTTAACTTCCTCCTTTGTAAAATGAGGTTAGTAGTAACTCACGGGGCAGCAAGAGCATTTCCACTGCCAACTGTGATACAGTCTCACATGGTACAAGTCATACTTCCCTAAGGAGGTACTGAAACCTCCTCTGGGCAGCGGGGACCAGCGAGCGGGCATGGACTCTCCTGTCCCGGTTCTGCTGCAGGCACCGCTGTGTAGATGTGAGACCCCAGAGAGAACGTGTGCAGAATACTATGGGAGCCACGGACCACCGCCACCGCCCTGAGTGTACACAGGGGTCCTAAGAGGGGAGAGGAAGAGAGAGCGTTTGCAGGGGTCACAGCTGCAGTTCTGTGAGTCCTCAGCTCAACAGGGTGGCACCAGGGGAGCCTCCCTCATCCCGAGAGGGCCTCCCACGGGACAGGGACAGGGCGCAGGGACTCTGGGGACAGGAGCCGGTGTGGGTGGAGGGGAGCTGAGCTAGCCGGGCAGGGTGGGTGGTGGGTGGGAATCTCTCAGAGTCAGTTTGGGACTCTGCCAGACGCACCCAGGACACAGCCCACCTGGACAGTGGCAGGCGCCGGTCACAGGAGAGCTCTGCCTATCCCCCACCCCCTCCTTCCCAGACCCCCAGCCCCTGGGGAAGGACCCGCCCCCCACCCCCAGCTCAGATGCCCTGCATTCGAGGAGGCAGGAGACAACCCTGACTCAGCCCAGAGGTGACGCCGTGTTCTGAAGTGACTGCGGTGAAACTTAGGTCAAAAGACTTGCCCAGAGGCACCTGGCATGTGACCCGGGGGGCTGGGGGGAAGCAGCGTTTGGGGCCGTATAGACCATCTTTGCGGCCAGTGTCTTCACTATAATGCTCTGTTGTGGGGGTATCAACGGGGGGTGGCTGTGTGCTCCGGAGGACACGTGGCAGTATCTGGAGACGTGGTCAAATGTCACAACTACAGTGCGAGGAAGGGAGATACCACCAGCATCTAGTGGGAGGAGGCTAAACGTCCTACGATGCACAGGACAGGCCCCCAGCGCCCCCCAGCAGAGAATTATCCAGCCCCAAGCCTCAGTAGTGCCAGGGTGAGTAACAGTTGCTTGTCACTCCATGATAAGCAATGATGGGAAGGAATGACATGTGGGAAGGTTGTGGGGTCATTCCCCTTAATATGATACGGTGTGCGATGTAGTGAATGAAGGTTAGGGATCCAGAGGCCTGTGTCCAGTGCCCCCTTGGTGACACACTGGCCATGTCACCCTGAGCAAGTCCTCTACACAGTGAGACTCTGTGTTTCCATCTCTGAAATGGGGATTGAAAGTATTCTACGTTACAAGGCGAGTTGTGAGGGTCATTATGAATGTGATACTAGTCTGAAAACCGAGACCTAGTAACCCTTAGCTGTTAACGTTTCTTGAGTGATGAATTGGGGAAAGGTCCCTACCTGTCTGGGGTTGGGAGGGGGAGGTGTAATAGAGGAGGGCAGATCCAAGCTCCGTGGACAAGAGCCATCCCTCCACTGATTGGCCACTCGGTGGCCACTCGAGACAGAATCCCAGCTGTTCCTGGAGAGCCACCAGGAATCCAAGGTGGGGTGACTGTTTACATTCTGAATTGTAGGAGGATGCCGTGTAATATAATAGTTTCACTACTCTTCCTCCTTTGCTGAGCTCAAAGTTATTTTCGAATTACAGTGCCTTTCCATCCCCATATGCTTATAAGGTCCCAGTTATATCACCTGGCAGGTAATGGAGACCAGCTGTCTCTGTACTCAGAGAAGGACTTTGGTCATTGCCTTCTGCTTGGAGACGGTCTTAATTGCATACACAGTGGTGCGTGAGCAAATGGACTTTCAATCTAAGCTCCTCCATCACAGCTCTGCACCCTTGGAGCCTGCCGCTGGCTTCCTGGTCGCCACCGTGAGGTGTGGGGTTCAGGCTGGACACCGGGACAAGGTCTGCCAGCCTTCACATGCTGAGGCCCAGGCTTAGCCCCTGAACTCAAGCAAAGAGCTTGGCCAAGTGTCTGACCCTTGGGCCCCACCCCCAGTACACATGTCTGCCCGTGATCAGATGCCCGGCCCTGCACATGCAAATTAGGTCAATGAGTAGGTCAAGGGAAGGTAGGTTTCAGGGGAGCTGGGGTGACGAGATCCCAGCAGTGCCTCCTGACTTAGAAGGAGGGAAAGGGGTAAGGACCGGTTTGCCCTGGTGGCCGAGAAAGAGACTCTCAGATGCAGTGGCTCTCCTCCCTGAGAGCTGCATTTGGCCACTGAGTTTAGAGAGGCAGGTTCTCTGCCCTTGCTGATCTGTGGTCTTATTTAGGAGAGGAAATGGAAGCAGAAGAGGGATTCAGGGTAAACCATTGGAGAATGGAAAAGCAACAGTAGGGGGGTGCAGGGCAGCAGTCGAAAAAGCAGATGGTCCCGGAACTCCAGGTGCGTGGAGGCCCGCAGGGAAGTGAAGTGGATGGGAGGGGAGCTGGATCCTTCTCCAGGTCACTGTCCAAGCACTGTGTGAATTGTGATTCTCTTAGAGTGGCTTTTGTGTTTTTGTTCTGGTCTTTTACTTTTGATTGGAGAATGACATACATGCAGAGACGGGCACGTGCTGCTCAATGGATTTTCAGACACGGAACACACTCCAGACCAAGAAACAGAATGAGACCAGTGCCCGGAGGCCCCTCGGTGCCCCTTCCAGTGGGCTCTAGAACTCATTCCCGGACGGTGGCCACGTGTCAGCAGTGAAAGGACCCCTCTATCCCTGGTCGCTCTGGTAGGAGAGCCTGCGTGCCTGCGCTGGAGGGGTGCACTGGGTTAGAGACATCCTTCCTCTCTGTAGACTCAGCATCTCCCACGGGGCCTGTGCTCACCCAGTACAGTTGATTCTCGTTTTTCACGGTAGCTGTGTTCTATAAAGTCACCGCAAACACTGAATTAGCGAGTCGTGAGCCATCGCTCCGGGGGAATAAAGGGTTAGGTTCCTGTGAGCGCGCAATCACAACATTTTTCTCAAGTGATTGATACATAACCTTGTTTTATGTGTGTTTCTGTTTAAAGACAGCTTATTTAATATGTATTGTTGATTCATGAGCATCCAGCTCCCAGCCAACAACAGTATAACTCACACCTGAATGAAGCTCGTGTGACACACGTGTCTTCTCCATAACACACATCACTGCCTTCTTGTGCTTAGGGGCACCTGACAGCACTTCAGTAGATATGGGGGCTATTTTAGACAGTAAAATCACCAAGAAAAAACACAAAAGTGCAAAAAATGTGACCCTAAGTACACTGTGAAAGGACCCTTGTTTACAGCCTGAGAACAGAAACATGAAAGAAGCATCCCCTTGTTCCACATCCGCTGGGAACGTGTTCATCCCAGGACTCAAAGTTTTCATCGCTCTGTGCACGTCTGCAAATGACCATGAAGGGTCAGGACTATTGATTTTGGGGGTTATAAATACGTTTTAGCGAGTAGGCGAATTGTCAAATACAGAATTCCTGGACGAGGGCTGACTGTGTTTGTTGGATGAACAGAGGAAGGAATGGTAAGTTTCCTTCGGAGGTGGAGCTAGGACACAGCCGCGTGGCAATTATTAAAAATGGGGGCTTTCTCTGCCAGAAACCCTTTCTCATTCTTAAAATGCTCGGCACGGCTTTACAAATGCTCACGTGAGCGTTAAAAGCCCAAGTTCTCTGGTAGCATCGCACGGCCTGGCTCACAGCCAGAACCGATACAGAGCGACAGCAGGCTTTGCCCGCTTGTATAGATCAGGAGCTGTCCGTGTCAGGTGAGACTGACAGTAGATCCATAAATACTTTTAAAAAAACCTTCAACTTTCATACAGGGAGCCCGCAGTGTGGGTGAGGCCCATGTGTGCCCAGGGTCCCCTTCCCACCCCCAGCGGTCCCCTTAGTGTCTCTCCGGGCACACGGTCACCTCCGTGTAAACCAGGGTGATGGCAGAGGGGCTGGAGGGGAGACAGAAACAGGACGGCTCTGGCCTCAGCTCGTCGTCACGAATGCTGGCGATGCTTGCACTTCAGAGCAGAAATCTTAGCAAACTCGGGCCTCTCCATCCACAGAGGATATTGTGAAGTGCTGGGAATGAGCCGTGGAGATGCATTTTTAAGATGGCAACGTAACAAAAGAGATTCGAAGCTGTGTGCCAGGGTGTTAACACAGCTCTCTTGGGCTGTGTTGATTTATGAAGAACTTTTTTCTCCTTCTTTCTGCTTCTGCTTTCTGAATTTCTACATTGTGCGTGTGTATTTTTATGAACAAGAAAGATATTTTCTGAAAGGGAGAAGATTCTTTAAAATTGCTGCTCCAGAAGCGGCAGCATCTACCAAATGTTTACGAGGTGTAAGAAGCCTGCCGTCCTACTGTATGTTAGCTTAAGGCGGAGTATCTGCTTTATTTTCTTAGCCAGAGGGCAAGAAGCGGTGGTGGTTTACATCGTACAGCTCATTGCCTCTCACTCAGAAGACGGTGTTCTTTTTCTTTTTTTTAAGTTATTTTTTCAAGTCGAGTTGATTTCCAATGTTGTGCTAATTTCTGCTGTACAACAGAGTGATTCAGTTATACATTTATATACATTCTTTTTAATATTCTTTTCCGTTATGGTTTATCACAGGATTTTGAATGTAGTCCCCTTTGCTGTACAGTAGGACTTTGTTGTTTATCCATTCTATATATAGTAGTTTGCATCTGTTAGCCCCAATCTCCCACTCCATCCCTCCACCACCCCTTGGCAACCACAAGTCTGTTCTCTATGTCTGTGAGTCTGTTTCTGTTTTGTTGATAAGTTCATTTGTGGCATATCTTAGATTCCACGTATAAGTAATATCATATGTTATTTGTCGTTCTCTTTCTGACTTACCTCACTTAGTATGATAACCTCTAGGTCCATCCATGTCACTGCAAATGGCATTATTTCATTCTTTTTTATGGCTGAGTAATATTCTGTTGTGTATATACACCACATCTTCTTCATCCGTTCATCTGTCGATGGACACATAGGTTGTTTCCACGAGGAGACGGTGTTCTTGACGAGTCCCAGCTGTGTCCTGGCTGTCACAGGGGGTGTAGATCCCTGTTAGAGTCCCACCCTCGGGGTCCCCAGCCTCCTCTCCCCACGATCTGTAGGAACGCTGCCTATGCCCTGTTCCATACAACTTTCTCCAGTGCGTTGTAAAAGACTCTTTTTGGCTCATATGGGTCATCCAGCTGCATGGCGTAGGACTTCATCAGAGCCGTGTCAGTGCCGTCATGGTCAGAGCGACAGCAGTGTCAGGAGCCCGACACTGAGCCCCCGGGGGCCGGGCAGCCAGCTGGAGCGCTGAGATGCCGGGGCCGCCTTGGCCTTGCACAGCCAGCCGCCATTTGCCTCTGATTTAAAGCCCAGGATGGAAATGTTGTCTCCAGTACACTTAGTCTTGACTGAAGCATTAGAATATCTTGTTGACTGAAGTAGTGAGTTTCAAGCCCTAGTCGAAGCCCTCTCTCCAGTCTCCCTGTGGTGCAGCAAAGCCCAGCACGTGCTGGGTATTGCTGGGAGGACCGTGTGACCAGACATCTGGGGCCAAAAGAGAGCAGAGGGCACAACCAGCCACTGAGCATGAAGGAAAGATCTAAGAGGAAGTGAAAGGGCCCCTTTAAGAAAAATCCAGAAAGACAGATTGTGAGGACCCTCTGGAATGAGGGATGGGAAATGCAGACTTTCTGTAAAATACGCAGCCACCCAGCCTGCCTTCTGTGTGCCGGGCAATCACTGGGTTCTCTGGACAAGAAAGAAAACGTAAAATTACATTGTAGATAAGCTGATATTAGAACAGCACTTGGTATGTAGTCTCTGGCATGTGTTTGTTTAGTAAATAAGTTCTAATGACCAGAAGCATATGTCAGGGCTTCCCTGGTGGTGCAGTGGTTAAAAATCTGCCTGCCAATGCAGGGAACACGGGTTCGAGCCCTGGTTCGGGAAGATCCCACGTGCCGCGGAGCAACTAAGCCCGTGAGCCACAACTACCGAGCCTGCAAGCCACAGCTATTGAAGCCTGCGTGCCTAGAGCCCGTGCACCACAACGAAGAGCAGCCCCCACTCACCACAACTAGAGAAAGCCCACGTGCAGCAACGAAGACCCAATGCAGCCAAAAATAAATAAATAAAATAAACAAATTAAAAAAATAATAATAAGGAAAGCATATGTCAGTGGGGTGGACGGTCATCTGGCAGATGTGTGGGGGCAAATGTCTCAATAGAGTTCCAGAGGATTAGGAGGGAGAGCATGTCCAGCTCAGTGACCAGAACAGGCTTCATAGAGGAGATGGCATCCGGGTGCCAACTTGGCATCCTGGTGCCAGTGTCCAACTGCAACCGAAAGCGGGGTCCGGCTGCTCTCCTCTCAAAAGCCATTAAAGAGGCCAGGTTGGTGGAAGGGAAAGTTTGCTTTATTTTGGATGCCAGCAACTGGGGTAGGGGGCACCTGTCCAAAGGCCGACTCCCCCCCACTGACAGTCAGGGAGCAAGAGCTGTTATAGACAGAGCGCAGGGGCTACACGCAGAAACAGCACAGGCAGCTCTGACGGTCATTGAGAAATTGGTCATCAGTGGTCTGACCAGCGTCATCTTGATTGTTTTAGGTACAGTTAATCTTTGGTTTTGGGGTCGGTTTGTTTCCATGTCTTTGAGGCCAGTTCTTGGAATTGTGGCAGCTTGTGTCATGGAACTTCCACCTGGTGAGGGTTTCAGTATCTATAAGACAGCTCACAGGAGACGGCTCAGAATATTATCTGTAACCCTTGAGGAGGAGCTATAGGTCCTTGGCTTTGCTTACTGACTCAACTATTATTATTTGGTCCCCTTTGACTGTTTTTCTTTGTTTCTGCATTTTCTCACTTCTCGGAGTAAACTTGTTCTTTGGCTAAAGGTTTTCCACAGACAAAAGGCAGGCGGAGGACATGGGAGGCAAGGACCACAGGGCCCCGATCCGATTCACAGCCTGTCCTGGACCGTGGCCACAGCCTCCCTCCTCGCCCCCCGCCTCCAGCCCGCTGTCCGCCTGCTCAGACTTACTCCTCACGCAGCCTCCAGAGTACACCCAGGGTTTAAAGCCCTGTGGCTCCCCGTTATAGATAAGAAAAAGGCCAGGAAGGCCCCCTCAGTTGGCCTAGCCTGCGTTGCAGCCCCTCTGGGCTGGCGTGCTGACAGTTCTGTCTTCTGCCCGCTCCACGTGGGAGGCCTTTCCTTACCCCTCTGCCCAGCCTAGAAGGTTCCTTCTCCAGGTCCCAACCACAGACAGCATCCTCAGGCCCTACCCACCAGTGTTACCCTGTGTCTACACAGCACGTTGTGAAGTGTAGCATTTTCCAGTTTCCACTGAGTGACTTGTTTTTGCTTCGTCTCCTCCACTGGACTTGGAGCTCTTTGAAGAAACAGGTTTTTTATATTCTTTCACCTTAGCATTTAACACAATCCTGCCCATAGCAAATAGTGAGTGAATGAATGAATGGGAGGGAGGAAGAAAGGAAGGCGGACGGGGAGTAGAAATGCTGGGCTCTGGCTAAGAATAGACGTAGGGCTGGATTACACATTTGGAAGCAATCTGAGCAGATCTGAGTGTTGAAGGTCAGGAGTGGAACAGAGAACATTTGGGGAAGAAGAGAAAAAAGGCTGAGGGTCGGGAACAAGGAGAAATTCCAGGTTTAGGAGCAAGAGTCCAGCAGGGACCTGCAGAGGGGATGCCCAAGGTGGACAGGCCTCCAGGATGGGTTATATGGCCACATCCGAGCTTCAGGGGTAAAGTAGCCGGAGGATGGGAGAGTCCTCTGATCTGTGGTCCAGTGGTTGGGCGGATGGAGAGCGTAGCGCTCACGTTGTGTCAGGATCCAGGATGAGCTGAAGAGACACGGGCAGGAGCCATTGGAGTTGAGGGCAGAGGAGGGTCGAGAATGGGGCTCCAAGGGGGTGGCGAGGCTCCTGGAGATGTTTTGTTGTTGTTGTTGTTTTGAGCTGTGGGAGACCCAAGTGTTTTGCAAAGCAACGGGGAAGTGGTCAGAGGCCAGGGAGAGCCTGAGAGGCCGGAGGGGACAAGGGGGTAAGTTGAGGAGACGGAGCAGGGTTTGCAGGGGCCAAGGACAGGTCAGTGCATGTGAAGCCCAAGGTTTCTCTCCACCTGCCGAGAGGCCAAAGCTGGCAGGTCGGTGGCTCTGTGCCTCGCCCCTCGTTGGTGACCAGGGGACTGGCAGAAGAGGACTTCCACGTTGAACTGGAGGCGGAAGCCAAACCAAATAGAGTAAAATTCTGAACAAGCCAGAACAAGGGGTGGCATCTGTCAGGCCACAAAGAATGAGGGCGCTGACTCGCCCTGGCCGCCCTTGCGTGTGGCTGTGACCCGGGTGTGGCCTGTACCTGCTGGCGGGGCTGCCCTGTGGACACGGGAAGCAGGAAGGAGCCGGGTGGGGATGGAGGTAACCGTCCACTTGCTTTGTGGGCTGGCTGGCAAATATTCAGAGAGGACAGCTCATGGGGAACCCTTGGATTCAGGGTGCTTTCCAGAGACCTGTGAGAAGCCACTTAGTTAATCATTCCATTTCCTTGAAAAAAGCAAACTGGCTTCTTTTTTCTGTTGATGAAGATAATAAATTCTCATCATAGAAAATATGAAAATACAGAAGAGTCAAAAAGCAAGGGAAGGGGGGGAATGACCTACAGTTTTACTGCCCAAAATAAGCACTGCGAACATGGAAGGAAATTGAGCAAAATGTTTTGGATTTAAAGGCATTATTTCTCTTCTCTCCCGAACATCAAGGAAAACAGTCACGGCTTACTTTTGGTGTCAGTCTCCACAAGGGAAGGTTGTGCTTATAATTTCTAAAGGAAAAGAGAAGAAGAACATCCCAGGTCAATTGGGTATTGGGTAGTATGTACTGGTCTAGCGTGACAGGCCTATATTAAAGAAACCTGACCTTATTATGTACTGACTCTTATCTCATTCTCTAAGGTATCCCATAGGAGGAAGGTGACTTTAAAATGTGTGTATAGGAGCAGTTGCATTTGATTCTTTGTGGCTCAGACTGGAGGAGCATAATCTCTTTGATTTGTCTTTAACTGAGAAAACAAAGTCCCTGAAAACAAAGTACTAGTGTCACCGGAGAGGTTCCCAGACCTCCTTCCCTGCCACTGTCTCCCAGAGCCCCTGTGCCGTGCTCTCTGGGTGGGAGAAGCCACAGGGGGGCTGAAGGTGACTAGGATTGTTTTGCATAACCTGTGTCTTTACCCACAGAGAAGGCAGCAGGGCCTGGGACCGACGGCCAGCCCGCGCCGCCCTGGGTCACCGTCGGGCGACAGAAGCGGCGAGGGGCCCCGGAGCAGCCATCCAGCCAGGAAGACAAGCCTGGGGCCGGAACCTTGAAGTCTGACACAGGAAGGCCAGCCAAGGCGCCCGAGAGAACCCAGGTGCTTAGAGCAAACATTCCCTGTCCCTGTGGATGCAGGGGAGAGCCCCTGGCGGGGCTGGGACCCGGGACCCCATGATGGCCTCATGCCCTGCACGGTCATTACAGGGACCGTCGCCTGTGATGACTGCTGCTGTCTGCCCTATGCATGTGCTGGGCGGCTAAGGCGTCAGAGAAGCCATGGATCACTCAGGCAGTGGAGACAGCCCTGTGCTCCCGGCCTCCTTGGCAACGCAGCTCAGCATCTGGAGAGATGGACCGGGGTTAAAATAACTTCTCAGTTGGACGCTAGGCGACCATGTCAACAGCTCCATCTCGACTCATTTTGCAATAATGACCGAGTTCTGCTTTTGCTGCTACACTGGCCACCCGCTGGGGTCCTTATTCCTCACCTAGGACTGCAGGGCTGGAACCTGGGGCTCCGTTTTACACTCCGGACTGAAAACAGCGTTACCAAACCCAAACGACTGCTCTTAGAAGCAGGCTGAGACTCACAGCTTTTGTGTTCCCCCAGTTGCCATGGTAAATCCCAAAGCACATTTCAGCCATGCGGGGAAGTGAGCCTGAGGCTGCAGTAGAACCTGCTTCTCTCCATTCTAACCAAAACCACAATCGTACCCAAGCTTGGAAACCCTCCTGCAGGCTTAGGGAATTCATAAAACAAATATTCACCAGTGACCCCGGCATCCATGATCATACCAAGTGTCATAAAAGTCTCAAAAACTATTTCCAAACACAGTTAATTTTGCCTTTCCAATGGAACCCTGCTGCCTGACGTCTGGGGCTGAGGCCAGGGCTGGGGACAGGGCAGAAGCCAGGATGCCTGTGTGTGCCCAGGAGGCCTGCACGAGTGGACTCCAGCATCCTGGAGGCCAGATGGCAGCCAGTACCCAAAGCAGAGCTCCTCTGAGAAAGTGCCAGTAGCATGATTCACGTTGGCAGAAAAACCCCGTGGCTCATTGTCTTTGGTTAGGTTTGTCCCCATCTGAATCTCAGGTGACAGGACAGCGTGTGTCTTTCTTACGTCCTCACAGGAGTCCGTGAAGCAAGCCGACTTCGTCCGCAGCAAGTCTTTCCTGATGGCCCCTGCCAAGCCCACTGTGGACCAGAGGCAGGGGACAAAGCTCCACCTCCAGGAGGGGCTGCAAAGAGGGATCTCCTTGTCCCATCAGAACTTGGGTATGAAACCCGAAAATAGTACTGAACACTTTGAAATGCATTTCCGGGTTTGGTCCTGCCATGGTTTTTTTGTTTGTTCGTTTGTTTGTTTGTTTTTTGCGGTACGCGGGCCTCTCACTGTTGTGGCCTCTCCCATTGCGGAGCACGGGCTCTGGACGCACAGGCTCAGCGGCCATGGCTCATGGGCCCAGCCGCTCCGCGGCATGTGGGATCTTCCCGGACCGGGGCATGAACCCGTGTCCCCTGCATCGGCAGGCGGACTCTCAACCACTGCGCCACCAGGGAAGCCCGGTCCTGCCATGTTTTGTTCTGTTTTGTTTTTCTGAATTACTTGCCACGTTGATTTTTTTAAAACAGCTTTTATTGACATAATCATTTACATGGCAAAAAACTCACCCATTTTAAGCACACAGTTCAGTGAGTATCTATTTACTGAGTTGTCCAACCATCACAGTCCAGTTTTAGAACATTTCCCTCACCCTAAAAAGCTATCTCATGCCCATTTACAGTCATTCACCATTCCCACCCCACAGCTCTCTATTTTCTGTCTCTCTATTTGCCTCTTTTGGGACATGTCTTATAAATGGCATCATAAAATATGTGTTCTTTTGTACCTGCCTTCTTTCACCGAGCATAATGTTTCTAGGTTCATCTTTGTTGTGGCATGTATCAGTATTTTTAGATTTAGTTTGCGTTGTGGTAAAATACACATAACAGAATTCACCATCTTAACCCTTTTTCAAGTGTACAGTTCAGCAGTGTTAAGAATATTCACACACACAGTTCTGGCAGCTTTATTGTGAAAATTTCTCTCACCTCATTGCATCACTGGAACTGTTTGAGCCTGCTCTGAAGTCTTTTTAGCACATAAGTTATTCCACGCTGAAATCTTCTTTACAAGTGTATGGGCTTTATGTTTGAGACCACGGTTAAGACCTTGGACCTGTAGTTTAAAGGCGTGCAGGAGGCTTAAGTGCAAATCCAAACTCATTTCTCACGTTTCCGTTTGTTTTGTCTTCTCTCCAGCAGCCCAGTCGGCAGTGATGATGGAGAAAGAATTGCATCAGCTGAAGAGGGCCAGCTATGCCAGCACAGACCAGCCATCCTGGATGGAACTTGCCAGAAAGAAGTCACAAGCTTGGAGCGACATGCCCCAAATTATAAAATAGGTTAACAGTGTGCTGGTAAAGAATGTCCACTATCTTGACGGGTCACTTTCTTTAAAACTGCCACTAAATCAAGGCAAACAAACTGTGAAACTTGAGTGATTTTATCATCAGGTTACGGGAGAGCGAGCTCGGGGAAGAGGAAGAAACCAGGCAGACAAGTTGGACGGACACATCGCCAAGGGCCTGGGCCAGAGGTGCCCGAAGACAAGAAAACCATTGAAAAGGGCCAGGAACGAGGTTCTGTGCCCACAGGTATGAATGTGAGTCTTTCAGAATCCCCAGGGTAAAGAAGGCTCGGGCAGGGAAGGAATTGCAAACGAAGCGTGGATGCAGAACTCGGAGGGCCTTCCGAGAGAACGTGTGTCTGCGCCTCCATCTGAGATCAGCTGTGTCTCTGGCCATTGTCCTGCGTGTGGAGCCCATCTTCTCCTTTCATGTTTACTGTTAGGCATGACATTCATGGTAAAACAGGGATGCCGTTTCCAAGAGCAGCTATAACACGGTCCGTTTTCCTGAAGGCAGCTACTCCAAGAAGGAGTGGAAGGAACACAGCAGGGTTCATCAATTCACAGACTCTTTCCAAAATTAATTTTTAAACTTTTCCACTTGGCATCTGTGTCCCTCACTATTGCACAACGCATTGCCTGTTCAATAAAAGGTTTCAAACCTGCTTCCGTGACACGTGTTATTTCCGTGCTGTTTCTACTCACGTTGAGAGAACGTCCTCCAGCAACTGAGTTAAATGCAATGTGTGGAATTTCATTTAATATAGATCTCATGTCAAATCTCAGTTGGGTTGATTTGGGGGTTTGGGTTGTATGAGATCTTTTTTTTCCCCAGTAAAATTTTGGTCTTTGTTTTTGAAAATCAGAAGCTACTGTAGGCTTTTTGCTCTTTACAACTATTTGGTACAACATATTAAAAATAGAAAATTTCCTTTAAAGTTGCCATTCTTTAACATCTCATTAATCTAACCTGTATGTTTCTGTTGAAAACTAGGTTATCAGTGCATTAACCAGGATGATCCATGAGTGGAGAATGTGGAGAAGCCAGGAGAGTAAGAGCATATATTTGGGATCTCAGAATTATGTCTCAATTACATAATACCTCTATTTTTAAAAAGCTTTCCGATTTGTTCCTTTGAACAAGCTAATCTCCATGGGAATGTGTATAGCTGGGGACATTTGGCCATCAGAATCAGTAAGACGTCATATATAATTTGATTTTATATACCCTAAGTTCTGCTCCTTTTATTGTATTTTCTAGCTGTTAGAACTATACAACGTGGTCAGGTCTACCTGTATTGAAAAAGTCCTGGGATAGTTGTTTTTTCCCCAACCAAATTGATCTATTAACTGCATTCACTTAGAGAACATCAACGCCAAATTCCCTGGTGAATGTGCTCTAAACGAGAACTCCCTCCATCCAGCCTTGCTCCAAAAGCTTAGATGTGCATAGTTTTAACTAGGAAAAAATACATGTTGTCTATTATTCCTCAACACCATCATTTCTCCTATTTACAGAACATTTCAGATGAACAGTTTTGAGGCAGTGGATTTCACTGTAAGATCAAAAGTATTTGGTTCCATTTTGTTGAAATAGAGGTTGATATTCTCTGTGTGTTGCAGGACTGGGGTTTCATTCTCTCTGGCACCAGGTAAGTTAGGAGGGTATAGAATTTTAGGACACTGGGAGAATTCCCTGCAGGGGGTGGGGGTGGTCCTGCGGCTGCCACCTCTCCCTGTGCCCTGCATGGAGGTTGTGACCTTCTTCCATAACAAGAAGAGCTGAGACAGAGGCCAAAATTTGGAGATAATGTGGGAAGTCTAGACTGGAAATGGAGATGGTAAAAGCCTGCAAGGAATTGTCAGCTTTTTTCAGGTTGTCAGGTTTTTCCTAAGAAGAAAGACAGTAAGCAATTACTGAGTTCTTCCTCTGTCCCGGGCACTGCTCTGAGTGCTTCGTACCTATTATTTGTAATCCTTTCCGCAGTCCTTTGGAGGTAAGTACCAATCTTTACCTTGCAGATGAGGAAATGGAGGCATTTCATTGAGATTAAGGTCACCTGCCCAAGACCTCATAGCAGAGCACCTGGTAAGTGGCCCCAGACCCCATGCTTTTAAACACTACCCTCAAGTGAATCCCCGTTTTTAAAAAGCATTAGTGTGGAGGTGCATCAGTGTCCTCAGAGATGTAACACAGACAAGGGAGCTCTAAACTTGACCTTGAGGGCTCCTGCATGGCTATAGACTGAATTTTTGTGTCTCTCCAAAATTCATATGTTAAACCCTAATGCCCAGTGTAACAGTGTTAGGAGGTGGGGCGTTGGGGAGGTGAATAGGTCATGAGGATGGAGCCTTCATGAATGGGATTAGTGCCCTCATAAAAGAGACCCCAGAGAGCTCCCTTGCCCCTTCTGCCGTGTGAGGATACAGTGAGAAGGTGGCCATCTACAGACCAGGAAGAGGGCTTTCACCAGACACTGGGTCTGCTGGCACCTGGATCTTGGACTTCCTGTCCTCCAGAACTGTGAGAAACAAATTTCTGGTGTTTATAAGCCAACCATTCTGTTAACAGCAGCCCAACCAGACTAAGACATATATCCTGGAGACAAGCGTACTTCGTGATGTTTCCCTGGTGGCCATCTTGATTCCCACCCTAAAGTTCCTTAAAAGGACTGGAGAAAGTGTGAGGGTTCTTTTGTACTTTATAATCATGAGCACCTACACGGACTGTGAGGTGTTCCCATTCATTCCTTCACTTCGTTCAGTCAACACCAGTGTGCGGGTGCTCTACCAGGGCCTGGGGGCACCTGATGAGCAAATGGGCAACATGCATTCTATTTAAGGGGGGGCACACTGAGTAAATAACCGTGAAACCCGAGAAAAACATGGAACAATAGCAGTAGGTGCGATGGTGAGCCTGAAACAGAGGGACTTGGTTGTGGCCGAAAGTCTCCTGAAGATCGGGTGGTTAGGAAAGGGTTTGCTCGAGAGATGACCTAATTATAAAAATGAACCCGCCATGCAGTGATCTGGGGGAGTACACTTGGAGAAGAGGGAACCACTCAACCAAGTCCCAGGCCCTTGAACTTGGCCGGTTCAAGAACAGTGTAGCTGGCATGTGCAGGACAAGGGGAAGAAGCAGGTGTGGACATCAGGAAGCAGGTCATGTGGGGAGACAGATTTTGTTCTGAGTGCTTTGGGAAGTCAGTGTGATCTTGGGTGGCCTCGGCCTGCAGTGGCTTGAAGGAGGATTTCGGTTTCCGGCCAGAGATTGAGGTCACGTAGTGGTAGTGAGAGCGCTGAATTCTAGCCACCAGACCACCAGGGACCAGTGGCCAGTGACAAGGCCCTGGCCTGTCAGCTGTGTAGAAATGAATTTCCACATAGAGATGGAAAGTACTGAAACAAGTATATAAAGTGTGTGAAGTATATAAAGTAGTGAAACAAGTATATAAAGTAGTGAAACAAGTATATAAAGTAATAAAGTGTTTATTAGGAGGAAAAGAGTATAGTACGTGTGGATAGACACCCTGGTGGGCTCAGAGAGAGAATCATGCCCTTTTGTAGTAGTTTGAATCACTTTTATGGGGCGTTTCTTCTGGGTTTCCTTTGACCAGTCATCTTGCTTTGCCTTGTTCTGAGTCCATATTTGATTTATGTCAGGGTCCTCCCCTGTGTGCGTGTGCATCTCTTAGCCAAGACGGATTCTAGTGAAGAATCTATGGATAGGTTGACATCACTTACTATGAGGTGGCACCCCCTCCCTTTTTGACCTCCAAGGAGCGTTTCTGCACATATGTAGTCGAGGAGGTCTCCTTGACTTTGAGAATGAAGAATATATGGTCTTTTATCTGAGCAGGGCCCAGCCTCCTCCATCATCCTGCTTTTATGGGGTTTCTCCCATTATGGAGTTTCTGTCCACAGGGGAGAAACTGTTCAGCCTAGGGCTCATCTATCTCCTGCCTCAAGTGAAGGGGAGTGATGGGAGGGGATGGGATTTACATTTTAAGAAGCTGGCTGTAGCTGATGGGTGGGAATGGATTGTGCGGGGACACAGTGGAAGCAGGAGGCTAGAAGGCTGTTGCCATGGTGTGTGGGATCATCATGGTCTAGAGTCATGAAGGAGGTGGAGAGAAGTGGATGGATTCAAAATACTTTTAAAAGGTAGGGTAAAATCCAATATGCTGGTGGATATGATTTGGAAAAGGAAAGCGTGGCAGTGGAGATGACACCTAGATTTTTGTTTCGAGCTCCTGATGAGTTAGTTATGTATCATTTACAGAAATGGGGGTGGGGGAGATATGTCACAGAAGGAGTTCAGTTTTGGATGCCTTCAAGTTGAGATTCCCATTAAACGTCTAAGGGGGAATATCAAATAAAGTTATAAACTGGGACATCATAGCTTTAGATGGAGTAGGAATGCAGGGGTCTGAAAGAGGGAGAGAAGGGTCCCTAGACTGATCTGAGGAGAAAAAGGAGCCAGCAAAGGAGACAGGGAGGGTCTGTGAAGGAGGAGGAGGTGTTGGCAGAAAGAGGGAGGCATCAGCTGTGCAGGTGGGGTCGTACCAAGACATGGGGTTGAGAGTGACCCCCGGCCCTGGGAACATGGAGGTCATAGGAGACCTTTTCGATTTCAGTGGACTGGTGGGGGGCAGAAGCACAGGTAGAGTGGGCCAAGACCAGCCAATGTATTGACACATCAGCTACACTCAGCTTTCAAGAACTGTTACTGTGGGGGCTTCCCTGGTGGCGCAGTGGTTGAGAATCTGCCTGCTAATGCAGGGGACACGGGTTCGAACCCTGGTCTGGGAGGATCCCACATGCCGCGGAGCAACTAGGCCCGTGAGCCACAACTACTGAGCCTGCACGTCTGGAGCCTGTGCTCCGCAACAAGGGAGTCCACAATAG
This sequence comes from Monodon monoceros, assembly GCF_005190385.1. Classification (NCBI taxonomy): domain Eukaryota; kingdom Metazoa; phylum Chordata; class Mammalia; order Artiodactyla; family Monodontidae; genus Monodon; species Monodon monoceros. The sequence continues at coordinate 7,467,210 of NW_021703775.1, forward strand.
TGAGAGGCCTGTGCACCGCGATGAAGAGGGGCCCCCGCTTGCCACAACTAGAGAAAGCCCTCGCACAGAAACCAAGACCCAACACAGCAAAAAGGAATAAATTAATTAATAAACTCCTACCCCCAACATCTAAAAAAAAAAAGTCCTTGATATCATACTTATTAAAAACAAACAAACAAACAAAAAAGAACTGTTACTGTGAATGGGAGCTGAGGAAATGGCCATAGCTAGAGGTGGGAGAGGTGTGTAGCCAACAGGGGGTTTGTGGTTTGTTTCTTCACAAGGGACATGCAAGAGCGTGTTCATGCGTGGATGGGAGTAAACTTGCAGGAGAGCGGGGAGAATTGCTGATCTTTGTGAAGCGTACCTCACTTTCCAGGGCTTCCAACAAGGATGAAATGCCTGCGCTTGTGGGCTGTTCTCGTTCCTGGAACCAGGAGCCCCCCGGTTTTGATCCAGCTGCCAGGGGAGGCCCCATGGTGATGGCAACATCCTGGTTACATCCTCCCCGCCTGCCCTGGGTCTTCCGTTCCCACGGCCTCCTTCACTCCTGGACGTGTGCATTTTGGGGGCTTGTTGCTGTCTTTCCCCAGAACTTGGCCCCTGAGCAGTCTGCAGAAGGAGTCCACGCGCACCTGGCGTTCTTTGTCTTGGTCAAGCCTATTAAATATTTGGGGGTGGGGGGGGTCTCCTGGAGGGGACGTTGCCTCTCTAGCTTCTTCATCCTATAGCCTGCCCCCGCCAGTGGGGCACATCGCTCTTGGTTATCTCAAGCGCATCAGGCCTACCTTGACCCCTCCACACACAACACCACTCCAAGCAGCTTAACAGAATTGCTCCAAAACAAATGGCGGCGTCTTGCTGAGGGGAATTTTGATGAATAAGTTTTTCTCCACTTCAAGCCGATCCAGTTGTTTGAAGAAAGAAGAGAGAATTGACTTCTTCTCACTCCACAGGGAGCAAACCAGGACCAGAAATGAATGTTCAAGAGAAGGACAAATGAAGAAAAGTTTGAACACTCACAGTTGTCTAGCATGGGACAGGATGCCCAGTCAGGGGTGAGCAAGCAGTGGGAGGATGGCCATCCTTCCGGGATGATGTACGTGTGTCTGTCCCTGGAAAGGACTTTGGACTGGACGGCCTCCCCAGCCTGGAGTTACTGTGGATCTGCAACCTGCAGTGGTCCAGGTGGGGCCTTTTACGTTCGTTTTATAATACGGTTACATTACATTGCTCTTAATCTAATTACCAAGAAGTAATCATCCAGAAATTGATCCAGGTGGGCTTTCATGCAGAATGTAGTCCAGAGTGCTTTGGAAGCTTTTGATTACCTGGAGAAGGAAGCCAGGTGGAACCAGCCAGTCGGAAGATGGTTCTTCCCAGTCCTCTCTAGAGATGTACGTGATGGAGAGAGGGATCCAGATCTGCCCCCCCCCCCCCCGCACCAAGTACTAAATCTTCTGGTCGGTTCTGTGTAACTCCCATGTGGACAGAGATACTTATTCCTTGGTGGATGAAAATAATCTCTAGCAAATAGGCTTTTCAGGGCCAAAGAGCAGAAGTAATGCAAGCTGAACGCATGTGTTTTGGGTAATAGCACAGGTGTTCAGGCAGTGGTTGACATTTGCTTTATCCACATGCTCTAGCTTCCTTCCTGCCTCCTCCGTAGCGAAGGTATCCTCATTAGCATGGAAATAAGGGAGAGATGTGTTTGTGATGCCCAAATGATTCTCAAAAACAACAACAGTCAGGCTGGTTGCAGGGTGTCCTCCAGGAGTTTGCTTATTGACTTCTCCTAAAAGCACCCAGGAGTATCTGCAGAGAGGCCAGAGGCCTCCAGACCTGCACAGCCCTGAGCATGAGCAAACCTCCCTGCCGAGACCCTAGCTTGACAGTTGCTATTACATTTTGAGAAAACAGAATACCACCGTTTAGCTCACTATCCAATAAAGAACAAGTTGCCCCTGGAAGATTCCCCACAGGGATAAGAATTCTAGTATTGGGCTTCCCTGGTGGCGCAGTGGTTAAGAATCCGCCTGCCAATGCAGGGGACACGGGTTCGAGCCCTGGTCCAGGAAGATCCCACATGCCGCGGAGCACCTAAGCCCGTGCGCCACAACTACCGAGCCTACACTTTAGAGCTCTCAAGCCACAACTACTGAGCCCACTCACCACAACTACTGAAGCCCGCACACCTAGAGCCCATGCTCTGCAACAAGAGAAGCCGCCGCAACAAAGAGTAGCCCCCACTCGCCGCCACTAGAGAAAGCCTGCACGCAGCAATGAAGACCCAACGCAGCCAAAAATAAATAAATACATAAGTAAATTTATTTAAAAAAAGAATTCTGGTATCAAACTTAGGAAAATGCAGAATTGCTACCAAGACGAAGGAAACTAGAGGCAAGTCATTAGGGAGTCCTTTAGACAAAATAAACCCAATCCTTCAGAAGCTGAAGCCTTTAAATTGAGATGCTCCATCTTTCTTCCCAAAGGAGGGGGAGGAGGGAGATGAACAGATTGTTTCCACTGTCTACCGCTCCCCCCACTTCATCGACGAGCTCATCCGTAAGGCTCAGGCCCTCCCATCAGGTGGCCTTCCCAGGCTCCCACGAGGGCGGAGCAGGGGGCAGAGTCCGGATGCTCACAACCGTGCTGAGTGCTGGGCAGCCCTCAGGAGCCCTCACCTCACATTGCCTTGCCTCTTGGAACTCTGTCCACTGCGGGTGCTGAAATGCTTCAAGCCCCTGGAAAACTTACAAAGGGTGTGGGCCTGGGCACTAAATTCAAAGGCGCCAAGTTGGAGCCGACTTTCCTGGCAGTGGTTGGAGCCAGACCTGTCTTGGGTCACCCAGGGACCCTGGAAGTCCCAGCAGCTCCTGCCCTGATAGGCTGCCGTTCTGTGCACCCACTGTCCACGTCTGCACAGGCTGCAGCGGGTTTCCAGAGCTCTCTTCTGTTTATGGTCTCTTCCCAGTGGGTGCTGGGCTTCCAAGCTATTATAGGCTTAATTGTGTCCCCTAATTCAAATGTTGAAGTCCCAACCGCCCAGTATCTCAGAATGTGACTGTATTTGGCGATAGGCCTTTAAAGAAGGCCTGTCTTCATGAAGTTGAATGATTTCACTGTGGTGGGCCCTTATACAATACGACTGGTGTCCTAATAAGAAGAGATTAGAGCACAGATGCACACAGAGGGAAGACCATGTGACCACACAGAGAGAAGACACCGTCTACAAGCCAAGGGGAGAGACCTCCGAAGAAACCAATCCTACCGATACCTTGATCTTGGACTTGTGTCCTCCAGAGTCATGATAAAATAAATTTCTGTTGTTTAATGCACCTAGTCTGTGGTGCTTTGTTATGACAGCTCAAGCAAACTAATGCACATAACTAGTGGGGTCTACATTTAGAGCTAGGGTTGCCTCTCTGGGTCTGGGCTGGGAGAAGTGACCTCTTGGGTCTCACCCACTGTAAGCCTTTGTGGTGAGCCACAAACAAGGTCAACTTATTATCTTGAGAAAAAGCTTTGATACTTCTGGCAGGTGATGTTTATTTTAAAAAGAGAATAATCCTCAGTTTTTAATTCTTTCTCTCTAATTTCTGATACTTCGGTCTCTGTGCCCCTTACTGGTTCTCAGGACATTCCTTTGGTTCAGTCTGGAAGGTGCAGGTTCCATTTGCAAGGTTCCCATCAGCCCTGACAGTGCCATCTTTTACTGGTGACTTTGTGCCCTCAGCAGCATCCGGCAGAGTGGTGTACCTGGTGCAGAGTAGATGCTCAGTTAATGTCTGCTGAATGGAGGAATAAACAAGGTATTTAGCAACACGGATGTTTCCGTGCAGGGTCAGTCTATCAGAAAACATCATTCTAGTTACACACACCTCACCTTCATTCATTCCCTGCTTGTCAGAGTCCAGCCCAAAGGTTCTTAGTTGGAGTGGAAGGGCAGGGGGAGATAAAGGAGGAGGTAGGAAAAAGAATCAGAAATTCCAAGGGGAGTTTTTCAGACTACCGAAGCCTGCTCTTCTCTGGTGCCTATCAGACCAAAACTACCCGGTATGTGGAATGCAGCCTTTATGTTGGCATTTGGTGGCCCCAAACACGGTGAATGTTCTTCATCAGGGTTCCATGCGCACGCGGGAAGTGCTGTTGTTGGGTGGAATTTTTGTAAATGTCAATTAAGTCAAGTTGGTTGATAGTGTTGTTTGGGTCATTTATATCCTTACAGTTTTCTGCCTCCTTGTCCTATCATATGCTGAAAGAGGAGGGTTGAACTCTCCAACTCTAATAGCGGATTTGCCTATGTCTTCTTTCAAATCTATTTGTTTTGGCCTTGTGTGTTTTTTTTTTTTTACGGTACTCGGGCCTCTCACTATTGCGGCTTCTCCTGTTGTGGAGCACAGGCTCCAGACGCGCAGGCTCAGCAGCCATGGCTCACGGACCCAGCCGCTCCGCGGTATGTGGGATCTTCCTGGACCAGGGCTCAAACACTTGTCCCCTGCATTGGCAGGCAGATTCTTAACCACTGTGCCACCAGGGAAGTCCTATCCTTGTAGCTTATTTTATACATAGTAGTTTGTACCTTTTAATCCCCTACCCCTATATTGCTCCTCCCCTCTCCCCTCTCCCCACTGGCAACCACTAGCTTGTTCTCTGTGTCTGTGAGTCTGCTTCTTTTTCATTATATTCACTAGTTTGTTGTATTTTTTAGATTCCACATATAAGTGATATCATACAGTATTTGTCTTTCCCTGTGTGACTTACTTCACTTAGCATAATACCCTCCAAGTCCATCCATGTTGCTACAAAGGACAAATTTTCATTCTTTTTTTACGGCTGAGTAGTATTCCATTGTACCTGTGTGTGTGTGTGTGTGTGTGTGTGTGTGTGTGTGTATCATATATGTCTTTTGTATCCATTCATCTTTTGATGGACACTCAGGTTGCTTCCATATCTTGGTTATTGTAAATAATGGAGCCATGAACATTGGGATACATATATCTTTTCAAGTCAGTGTTTTCATTTTCTTCAGATATATACCCAGGAGTGGAATTGCTGGATCATATGGTAGTTCTATTTTTAGTTATTTTTGTTTTCCACAGTGGCTGCACCAATTTACGTTCCCACCAACAGTGCACAGCTGTTCCTTTTTCTCCACAGCCTCACCAACATTTGTTATTTGTATCCTTTTTGATGAAAGCCATTGACAGGTGTGAGGTGATAGCTCATTGTGAGTTTGATTTGCATTTCCCTGACGATTAGTGATGTTGAGCATCTTTTCATGTGCCTGTTGGCCATCTGCATTTACTCTTTGGAAAAATGTCTATTCAGTTCTTCTGCCCATTTTTTAATTGGGTTGTTTATGGTTTTGATGTTGAGTTGTATGTGCTGTTTATATATGTTGGCTATTAACCCCTTATTGGTCGTATCATTTGCAGATATTTTCTCCCATTCAGTAGGTTGTCTTTTTCTTTTGTGGATGATTTCCTTTGCTGTGCAAAAGCTTTCAAGTTTAATTAGGTCTCATTTGTTTTTTTTAAATTTTATTTCCTTTACTTTAGGAGACAGGTGAAAAAATATTGCTGTGATTTATATCAAAGAGTGTTCTGCATATGTTTTCCTCTAGGAGTTTTATGGTTTCTGGTCTTACATTTAGGTCTTTAATCCATTTTAAGTTTATTTTTGTATTGGGTTGACCAAAAGGTTCATTTGATTTTTTCCATAAGATGGCTCTAGTAGCACTTAGTTGTCTTTAACTTCATTCAAAACAATTTTGTTAGATTGTATGTAATAGCTGTCAGATCAGTGTGCATTTAAAAAAAAAAGACTTACCAAAATTGGTGAATTTTTGTGTGGCCATTTTAATATTGAAGATGGAAGAAAAAGAGCAACATTTTCGGCATATTATGCTTTATTATTTCGAAAAAGGTAAAAACGCAACTGAAACACAAGAAAAGATTTGTGCAGTGTATGTAGAAGGAGCTGTGACTGATCAAACATGTGAAAAGTGCTTTGTGAAGTTTCGTGCTGGACATTTCTCGTTGGACAATGCTCCACAGTCGGGTAGACCAGCTGAAGTTGATAGGGATCAAATCGAGACATTAATTGAGAACACTCAACATTATACCATGTGGGAGATAGTGGACATACTCAAAATATCCAAATCAAGTGTTGAAAATCATTTGCACCTGCTTGGATATTTGAATTACTTTGATGTTTGGGTACCACATAAGTTAAGCAAAAAAAACCTTGATATTTCCGCATATTTCCGCATGCTGTTTTCTACTTAAATGTAATGAAAACGTTCCGTTTTTAAAACAAATTGTGACGGGTGATGAAAAGTGGATACTGTACAACAATGTGGAATGGAAGAGATCGTGAGGCAAGCGAAATGAACCACCACCAGCCACAACAAGGGCTGGTCTTCATCCAAAGCAGTTGATGTGTATATGGTGGGATTGGAAGGGAGTCCTGTATTATGAACTCCTTCCGGAAAACCGAACGATTAATTCCAACAAGTATTGCTCCCAAATAGACCACCTGAAAGCAGCACTCCACGAAAAGCGTCTGGAATTAGTCAACGGAAAACGCATAATCTTCCAACAGGATAATGCAAGACCACACGTTTCTTTGATGACCAGGCAAAAACTGTTACAGGTTGGCCGGGAAGTTCTGATTCATCCACCATATTCACCAGACATTGCACCTGCAGATTTCCATTTATTTCCATCTTTACAAAATTCTCTTAGTTGAAAAAATTTCAATTTCCTGGAAGACTGTAAAAGGCACCTGGAACAGTTCTTTGCTCAAAAAGATAAAAAGTTTTGGGAAGATGGAATTATGAAGTCACCTGAAAAATGGCAGAAGGTAGTGGAACAAAAGGGTGAATACGTTGTTCAATAAAGTTCTTGGTGAAAATGAAAAATGTGTCTTTTATTTTTACTTAAAAAACAAAGGCACTTTTTGGCCAACCCAATATATGGTGTTAGAGAATGTTCTAATTTCATTCTTTTACGTGTAGCTGTCCAGTTTTCCCAGCACCACTTATTGGACTGTCTTTTCTCCATTGTATATAGTCTTGCCTCCTTTGTCGTAGATTAATTGACCGTAAGTGCATGAGTTTATTTCTGGGCTCTCTATTCTGTTCCATTGATCTATGTTATGGCTTCCATTTCCTGAATTCTCTCTCCTTCCCCTGGAAACCATCCTCGGTTTACTTATCTTGGTTCTTTTCTTTGAAGCTGTTGCTTTTCCTCAAGGCTATCTTGGTTGTCCATTTGTATTTATGGATGAAAGCCAGACTGGTTGATCTGGGGAGTGTGTTGTGGGTACCTCTGTACTTGTATAACCCTTTTCTCCCCAAACTCCCCTTCCAGAAGAGATAGATCAACTGGTAGGTCTGGATGTGGAAGTTCAACTGGTAGCTTCCTGGACAGGGAAGTTCCTGGACAGGGAGGTTCAACTGGTAGGTTCAGTTTTAGGGTGCACGGGCAGGAAACAGATGTTTAGCCCCTCTCACCTGCAGAAAGCTCAAATAAGGAGGACTTTCCTCTGGGGTGGGGCACCAACATCCACCCTGGGGCCTAACCCTAACCCACCCACCCCACCATGCAGTTCTTAGAGGGCAGCTCTCCTGATTTAGCAGGAATAATATTCAGAGTTGGCACTGTGACGGAACTGCCCAGTGGGGCTGCAGTTCTTCAGAGACCTTTGTAGAATCAGCCTAATTTCCACCCCTCTTTCCACCAGTGTGGTTTGTGCCCTGTGAAATCTGAACCTAGAAGTCTTTGGGAGCCAACATAAGGGCTCTTGCTTTCAGGCCGTTTTCTCTTCTGCATCTTCTGAGCTGTGGCTCACTCTGCTGTACGTAATTCAGCAATGTCATCGCATCCACTTTCCACCTTCCAGAAGTATATCAACATCTGATCTGCTGCTGGCACTCCTGCTGTCAGCTCGCTTGTGGAGTTATTCTATTTTCGACTCCATTTTACAGTATTCTAAGGGGAATTGTGGGAAGGAGGCAACCTAGAAAACCTGAAGCTGGAAGGTACATTTCTCCACTGGATGAAATACACAAGGTGGATTTCCCTTTGGCAAAATTTTAAGCCAAGTAATTCCTACAAATAGACAATATGGATAATCTCATAAAACAGAAATATTTTTCCATTGCCTGAATAGAAGAAAGAGAACTTCTAAAAACAGAAATTTGCTAGTTTGGAAAGGTTTCCAAGGCAGAATTTTAACCTGGGTTTCCCCTTCTCCAAAGAGCAAGTGATTCTTCATTTCCTAGGAGTGTTTGAAAGAATATTATTAGTCCATTAGGCAGAACTGGTTTCTCCTTCCTCCCTGTATATTGTTATCGTTGATCATTTTATCAGCCTGGAAAGCTACATGTGAGGTCAACAGCGTAAGTGGCACTGAGTAAGTGTCCCTTCTAAGGTGCTGAAGGGGTTAATCCCTTGACCTTCTGAGTTGGAGAAAACTGGGTTCAAGGGGCTGAACAGGATGCACAGAAATATAAGATGTGTGAGTCATTAGTTCCAGGAACTTAATGTTCTCAGTGAAAAAACATTCAGAGCAGCCAGATCTAATGAAGCATCTTTAAGTTAATTGGATCCCTTCATAAAGTCAAAGGATAAATTAAGTAAATGAATTGGTTGAGGCCAATTGATTTGTAGTTCACATTTCTTCTGGAAAGACTCGACTACAGACTTTTTTTTAAACATCTTTATTGGAGTATAATTGCTTTACAATGGTGTGTTAGTTTCTGCTTTATCACAAAGTGAATCAGTTATACATATACCTATGTTCCCATATCTCTTCCCTCTTGCGTCTCCCTCCCTCCCACCCTCCCTATCCCACCCCCCTAGGTGATCACAAAGCACCGAGCTGATCTCCCTCGACTACAGACTTCTTACTGCGTTTCTGAAGCCACTTGATTTAGTGCTGATGCCTTTTGGGGCCGTTGATAACTGCCATGATGATTGAGGCCTTGGAAGGTATACAAATGTGTTTTTCACAATATTTATTGGTACATCCCCTGCCCACGAAACATGAACGGGCTGCTGAGAATGTTACTTAAAATAAGAAAGAAACCAAAGGGCATTTTTTTCCCCATAATGCACCACTTAAATACCAGCTACAAGCTGTCGCTGCTCAGCTTGCACTTTTATGACCCTTTGGGCCGGTGGCATGAAAAGCAGCTCCGGCTACTGCCTATAGGGACATGCCAGGCTGGGAAATCGGCTTCGAAAATGCCAAAGTGTGTGCACGTTCACTAGTTTGGATTTCATGATAGTGTAAAATGGACACGGCCTAACCGTAATTTCAGCCACTTTGAGGGAGAAGAAACACCATGACATGTCAGTTTGATTGGATCATGGGATGCCTGGTCACGTGTGGGCATGTCTGTGAAGATGTTTCCGGAAGAGATTCGAATCTGAGTTGGTGGATTAAGTAAAGCAGATGCCCCCCCCCCCCCCCCCCCCCGCCCAGTGTGGGCAGCATCCAGTCTGTGGAGGCCTGAACAGGGACAAAATGGCAAAGGGAGGGTTGATTTGGCCTCCCTGCCCTGCTCCTGAGCTGGGATGTGGCTCTGCTGGCCTCGGTGCGCCTGCTCTCAGGCCTTCAGACTCCGATTGGAAGCTACCCCCATCGCTCTCCAGTCTTAGGCCTTCTAACTACACGCCAGCCTTTCTGAACCTCCAGCTGGTACACAGCAGACTGTGGGCCTTCTCAGCCTCTGTAATCATGGGAGCCAGTTCCTTTTAATCAGTCAATCTGTCACTCAATCAGTCAATCCTATTGGTTTTGTTTCTCTGGAGAAACCCTAATACACCCCCTAACAGCGATTTCTAATGGTATACTCCAAGGGCAATAACTGTCTTGTGTGTCCACACACATTTCATTTTGGGATGATACCGTGAAGGGGTCGCCCAGACAGATAGATTACAAGTGATCATGCCCCCCACTTCAGAACAGGTTGGTGAAGTCTGGCGGACAAGAAGATGTGTCCCCTGAGGGGTGAGGTCAGCCACGCTTCAGACCTGTGGGTGGAGCCGTGCGGGCCCTGCGAGGACGTGACAGTGACCTCGGCTGTAAAACCAGAGGCCGGAGCAAGGCGGTGTGTTTAATTTGACCTGGGAATTGCCTCTGGTTTGCAGCCAGCTCTGGGAGGGGTAAGTGCTCACCCAGGGATGTTGGGGGTTTGCCTCCAGCTCAGAGGAGAGGGCTTGGGAGGGGGAGGGAATCAGGACTGGCCCCTTCCCTCCCAACATGGACAGCCGACCGTCATTCTCCCAGACTGTATCCCGAGGCCTCTGAAGTGAGCCAAGTCTGTAAAACACACATGGTCCTGGGCCTTCTCCTGTCCTACACCTTCACTACCACTAGAACACAGCCCTGCAGGGTTGCTCTGAGATCCAGCCTTCTGGGGCCTAGGCCACGATTGCTTCCTCCTTTGCCAGAGGGCCGCCTGCCGGGGACTGCCCAGGGTGGGCCCAGGGTGGGGCGGGAGGGCCAGCAGGGCACCTGGACCTTCCTGGCCTCTCAAGGCCATTGTCGTCCCAGGGTCCTTTGCAGGCACTTTGACAGTGAGCGAGGAATCCAGCTCGATCAACCACAGGGGCTGACATCTCCTACCCGATTTGAATAGCTGATAACCTGGTTCTGGGGATGTGACAAGCTCTGTTCTGCTCGGCACTTAGCACGGCCCTACATTGTAAATCTGGAATGAAGGGACGTTCTTTCCTGTCGCCAGGGTTGTAACTGCCCCGAGGGAATCCTTGAGTCTCAACGCCAGAAGGCCCCAGGCCAGCAGCTAAATCCCAAAGTCACTTCCCCGCCTCCCTGCCAGAGCAGTTCACAGTCTGAGAGCTACGACACTCCCGTGAAGAGGCGGGTCAGCACTTTGCTGTATGTCACCAAGCCGTAAACGGATGCACAGTATAAAAATAATACTAAAGTAGAGCCTGTGCTCCAAAGACAATCCCGGGAGCGTGTCAGCGAGTGTGGGGTGGTGATGGCTGTGTATTTGCCCAGGATGGGGCTGGGGAAGTTCTCGCCAAGGGGTCGGGCTTTTGGGACACGTTTGAAATGTGGCCAGAAATGGGGAGGCTGACCCCGAGGGGACAAGCAGGTACGTGTTCATGGCGTCCCGGGGAGCCTGGCATCTCTGAACGTCCTCATGTCTCCCTGAGTTCACAGCATCCAGGAGAGACTGGGACTCCAGGGACCAGACGCTTCCAACACAAGCAACACTGAGATTTTCTTTTTTTTTTTTTTTAATTTTTAATTAATTAATTTATTTTTGGCTGCGTTGGGCCTTCGCTGCTGCGCGGGTTTTCTCTAGTGGCGGCGAGTGGGGGCTAGTCTTTGTTGTGGTGCACGGGCTTCTCATTGCAGTGGCTTCTCTTGTTGCGGAGCACGGGATCTAGGCGCGCGGGCTTCAGCAGTTGTGGCATGTGGGCTCAGTAGTTGTGGCACACAGGCTTAGTTGCTCTGCGGCATGTGGGATCTTCCTGGGCCAGGGCTCGAACCTGTGTCCCCTGCATTGGCAGATGGATTCTTAACCACTGCACCACCAGGGAAGCCCAACACTGGGATTTTCATGCCAAGCCTCAGAAATCTCATTTCTCATGTCTTTTTTGACAAATATTTACTGATCAACCACCAGGACCCGGGGACCGGATATGCCCCGGGGGACACACAGAGGAGAAAGTCAGGTACCGTGGCAGAGGCAGCGTGGCCTCCTGTGCGGTGACTCAATATGACAACTGCTCTGAGAGACAGAGGACCCCGGGAGCAGGCAGGAGAGGCTCAGGGGAGGGCAGAGGGAGCGATGCCAGGCCTGTGGTGCCTGCGCTGAGACCCAGGCCCTGAGTGGGAGTGAGCTGGGGGGAGGGGGAGGGGGAGAGGGGCACTGTGGGAGAGAAACTTCACGAATTTAGAGTCGATTCTCAAATCCATGAAAAATCACTGGAGACCTTTTGTTTTAGTCTATGTGACGCAACCATCACCCACACGCTGACAACGTTATCCCTGCATTCCAGACCTCTGCGCGGACCCCGTCTGCCTCTCCAGGGTCTCCAGAAGCCCAGTAGACACCTGCAGCTCTAGACAGCATCCCGGCCACAAGTCCGCTCTTCTTCCCATAGTCCCTGAAATACTGTGATACAGTAAGAAATACATCTATTTGGTCTCTGTCGTGTTCCTGGCACAGGAGCTGCTAAAACTCTTGCAAGTTCCTGACAGGGGTGAGAGGAGCAGCTTTTGTTATTCATGATAAACCCTGGCCCAAAGGTACCTGAGCTCATGCTAATAACGTGACTCTTGGAGGCTGGGGGCTGGTTGCCACAAGAATGAACCTTGAGATTCAAGACTGGTGCTTTCAGCCGCACCCCTACACTGCCAGGGGCGGGGGGTAGAGACTGAGTTCAGTCACCAATAGCCCATGATTTAATCAACCACAGACCCTCCATAAAAACCCTAAGAACGGGTTCTGGAGGCTTCTGGGTTGGTGAACACATCAAGGTGTCGGAAGGGTGGGGCTCCCGGAGAAGGCATGGAAGATCTGTGCACCCCTCCCCATACTGCCTCCTACCCCGTGCATCTCTTCCATCTCCTGTTAATGAGTTGTAGCCTTCATGGGAAACTAGAAAACATGAGTAACCTGTTCTCCTGAGTTCTGTGAGCCATTCTAGCACAATATTGATCCTGAGGAGGAGGTCGTGGGAAACCCCAATTGACAGCTAGTCCGTCAGAAGCGCAGGAGGCCTGAGACTTGTAACTGGCGTCTGACGTGGAGACAGTCTTGTGGGATTAAGCCCTGAACTTGAGGGCTCTGACTCTAACTCCAGGTAGACAGTGATGGAATCAAATTGAATTTTAGGACACCCAGATGGTGTCCAGAAAGTTAGAGAATAGGTTGATGTGAGGAAAAAACCCGCACATTTGGTGTCAGAAGTGTGGTGAGTAGAAAGCATTCAGAGTCCCTATTTCAGTTAATGGTACCTCTGCACCTGGCTGCCTCAGCCCATCACCTGTGAATCATCCCTGCCCCCTCCCTTTTCCCACCTTCCACATCTGTCAAACACTCTAAAGATCCCAGTTCCACAATCGCCTGTGAATGCTTTCAGTTCTGTGCACCTCCACTCTCCCCGGGCTGGTCCCAGCTTGGTCTCACTGGACCGCTTCAGAAGCCTCCCTGAAGGGTTCTAATCAGTGTTTAAAACTTGCACTTTAGAGAGATGGGTTTCTGGATAGAAGTGGAGGATGGACTGGGGGCCAGTAAAAGTAGAGACAAGGGATTGTCTCAGTGCCATGAGTACATCGAGAGCACCCGCTGTGGGCAGAGGTCCAGGAGAGCGGATTGAAGATGGAAAATACATGTCATTCACACGTACAAGGTGATAGTGGAGCCGTGACAGTGCTGGATCACCCGGACAGGGCCCCAGGGAGAAGAGGCAGAGGCCAGAGCCACTGAGGGATGCACAGAGGAGGGGACCTGGGGAAAGGAGGGTGAGCAGGACCGGGTGGCCAGAGGGCAGGAGGAAGAAGTCCAGGCTTGCAGCGCCATGAAGCTGGAGGAGTAGGGGCCCTGAGAACCTGGCGCCTCTGGGGACCCAGGAAGGGAAGACGGAAGTCAGCAATGAGGAGGGGAAATGCACCTCTTCCATCTGGCTGTCCCTGAGTTGTATCCTTCATGATAAACTGGTAAATATAAGTAACAGAGCCAGGCTGTGGTGGTTAGAGAACCAGAAAAGTGAGCAGTGAGAGTGACTGGCAGCAGAAGAGCTGAGTGTTAAATTTTCAGGAATTTTGCAAGCCACAGCCAGCATTAAAACTGGAATTATGGAGCTTCCATGGTGGTGCAGTGGTTGAGAGTCCGCCTGCCGATGCAGGGGACGCGGGTTCGTGCCCCGGTCTGGGAAGATCCCACATGCTGCAGAGCGGCTGGGCCCGTGAGCCATGGCCGCTGAGCCTGCGCGTCCGGAGCCTGTGCTCCGCAACGGGAGAGGCCACAACAGTGAGAGGCCCGCGTACCGCAAAACAAAAACAAAACAAAACATGGAATTATGGAAACTTACAGTTAAATAGATGATATTAATAACAAAGGTAACACATGCTCAAAACTCATCCCTTCCTAACTATTGATATTTTAGTACATTTGACTAACAGCTATTCTCTTGGGGTCATTTACATTCACTGTATCCATATGGTGAGAATAACATGGATGATGCACTTCTGTGAATCTCTTCCATCTCTGCATTTAGAGATAGCGAGTTGGGAGCTTGAAATTGGCCATGATGGGAGTATTGACACCAAAGAAATCAGGGAACTGAACTCTACACATCAGAGCTTTTTTTTTTTTTTTTTTTTTGCGGTACGCGGGCCTCTCACTGCTGTGGCCTCTCCCGTTGCGGAGCACAGGCTCCGGACGCGCAGGCTCAGCCGCCATGGCTCACAGGCCCAGCCGCTCCGCGGCACTTGGGATCCTCCCGGACCGGGGCACGAACCCGTGTCCCCTGCACCGGCAGGCGGACTCTCAACCACTGCACCACCGGGGAAGCCCCATCAGAGAGCCAGTTGTTAGACGTTTTCCTGTACATCACGAGTGAGAACAGCACGCTCACCAAGGGAGAGGTTAACGTTGCGTCTTAGCGTACAAGAAGGAGGAAAAGACAGCAAGCGCAGGTGGGTTTGTGGGGTTTTTGGTAGGAAAATGAGGCCTTCTTTTCTTGCCGACTTCCATTTTTCTCTGTTCACTGGTGGTGAAGTCAGCGGCTTGTGTGAAGAAGCTGAAGAGGACAGAAGCCCAGCACCACGGATGCAAACCAGCTCGGCTAGAAGGTGAAGCGTGGAGAGGCAGAGAGCAGAGCAGGTGGACGCGAGGCCCTCAGGATGGATGAAATAGGAGCAGCTGAGAAGGCGAGGAAGCCACAATGCCTGGGAGTGGCGGAAGGGGCGGGGAGACGGATTTGAACGGGAGCGTTCAGAGCGGCCCATTTTCAAAGCCTTTGAGAGCTGACTGCGTGCAGGCCCTGAGCGGCAGACAGCGGGCATACAGTGGTGATGGAGACGGACCCGGTTCTCATCCTCCTGCACTCTGCTGAGGAAGACGAGCACCAGAGGAAGAAACGTAACAGTTACAGGATCGTGGTGAGCACGCGAGGAAATCAAGGGAGGCCGTGACACCAGGTCATGGAGGTTTACTTTTCACGGGGTGATGGCATCGACAGAACTGAAAGCCGTTCAAATGGCACTCTTGTTTGTTTTGTTACCAACCAGGGCCCTTGGACTCCTTAATCAATGGAAATTGATAAGCGGCCCCACGAGGAATTCAGGCAAGACTTTACAGGGGCTCGTGCTGCAGCATGACGGAGCGGAAACAAGGAACAGGTGCCCTTGCTCGCTCCCTGAGGCGGGGCAAGCCGGTCCCTTAAGTGGGGTGAGGGTAGGAGCGGATCGGTGGGTCAGGCCGGGTTAGGGGGCTTATGTGTACTGCCCACCCCCTTGGTGGTGCTGGGCACACGGTGCAGGAGCAGGACCCTGCTTTTGCTCCTGACACCTCAGAAGTGGCAGTTGGTTTGTGGCCTTTTTCTATCTTATTCATAATTGCCCTGGCTGCACACGTATGTGGTCGTTTTTCGTCTCTTATAGTTTCTTTGTATTCCGTTGCTGGAGGAGATGAGAGTGTGTCCAGGGGAAAGCACTTCAGTAAAGGGTACCAGCCTGTCTCAGATTGCAGGTGCATAGGAGTATATAATAAAAAGTAACTGTCCCTCCCTTCCCCGATGCCAGATCCCTTCTCTCTCCAGAAACAGCTATGATTTGTTGCATCCGTTTCCAGAGAGATTCTAGGAACCAGCCGTTTGTGGAGCCAGGATAAAGATCAGTTTGTGGAAAGGCCCTGAGGTGGAAAGCGTTTGTTGTGTTTGTGAGCAGCGCTTCTCAAACTTCAATGTGTAGACAGATCACCTGGGGGTCTTGTTTCTCATTCAGGACATCTGGAGTGGGGCTTGAGCTTTCTAACCAGCTCCAGGTAACGCCGAGGCTGCGGATCTGGAGATTTCAGATAGTAGTCAAGTCCCAGGGAACCAGTAGGGGCTGGTCTGGCCAAAAAGTCCTGAGAGAGGGAAGAAAGTTTCATGCCTCTGATGGGGCATGCTCTGTCAGGGCCCTGGGGTACAATAAGAAGCTTGGGTGTTATTCAGAGGCAGCAGGAAAACCCAGTGAAGGATTTTGCGCAAACTAGGGGTGGAAGTGGCATCCCGTGATCTAATTTTTGTTTCTAAATCACTCCAGCTGCTGGTTGGGTTGGCAAAGTGACAGTGGGGTGACCTATAGGGAGGCTATGGTATAGCTGTCATCCAGAGATGATGACGACTGGACCCGGGTGGTGACAGAGCAAATGGATGAAGTAGGCAGACTCCAAGGGGATTCGGAAGGTAGAGCTGAAAGAACTCCCAACTAGACTGGATATGCGGTTGAGGAAAGGGAGGAATCGGGATGCCTCTTGGGGTCTTGTGTTGAACGCGTGAGTGGCTGCATCACCATTTACTGAGATGGAAGGAGGAGCAGAGAAGGCAGGGGTTGAGTCTGAGAAGGCTGCGCTTTAGGAGGTGGAGACGTCAAGGAGATAGATGTGAGTCTAGAGCTCGAAGGAGGGTCTTGGCTTGAGATACACGTTGGGAATTGTCAGCATGGAGATCGCTTAAGGCTATGAGAATGGAAGAATCCACCTAGGAGAGGGGCATAGATAGAGAAGAGCAGAAGCCCTAGGACAAACCCTGAGGGTATTTAGGGACTCAGCAGAGAGAATAGCAGCAGAGGTGAGAGACTGCAGGTATCTACCAGCACCAGAGCTTCCAAGTAGGAAAGGCTGGGCAGGCCTAAGCACTAAAAGCATTTGCATTTTGGGACTTCCCTGGCAGTCCAGTGGTTAAGACTCTGCCTTCCCAATGCAGGGGAGAAGGGTTTGATCCCTGGGCAGGGAACTAAAATCCCGCATGAGGCGTGGCCACAAAAAAGCATTTGCGTTTTACCTTTTTTTCTTCACAGAATTGCTTTAAAAGAAGGGAAGGACAGGAAGGTGTGAGGTGTGAGGACCACGTGTGGAACACATCTCTCCGGTTATGGTGAGACTAGCCCAGCTCTTGCAAATCACAGCTGTCCAGTGGACACGTGGTCACATGTCACTGCAGGAGACAGAGCGGGCGCTGGACGCCAGCCCCTTTCCCTTCTTGTCCCGTTCAGATTCTTCGTGTTGACCTATTACTCTAATACTTTATTCATTGTGTACCAGACGATCACTTTCTTATAACTTGTTTACTACTTTTTCTTGATTTACATGATCACATTAGATTTTCACACATGGGAGCCTACAGGGACATCTTTGTTTATTAGTTTATAACTTAAAATGAATATTTTATATATAGAAACATTTAAAACAGAGGCAGAAAAGCTCTTAACCCAGTTTTATCTTAATGCTACAATTTTATTCTCTCGAACTCTCAAGCCTCCGAGCACCATGGAAAAGCAATCCTTGAGGAACAGGTGTTATCAATTATTAACAACTGTTAAATTAGCATAGAGTTGGTTCTCCCCTAAGCGTGTTTCATAACTGTGGAACAGCTGAGGGCCTCCTGGGTCTCCTGCTCAAAGTTGAACCCAGTGCAGGCACCTGGGCCCCCTGGGGTGGGCCAGCCAATGAGCCCACGGTTGCTACCCTGCTCTGGAGGGCACCCCAGGCCGGGCCCCCCTCTCCAGGCCTAGGACATGGTCTTGGGTGAAATGATGAGCCCACCTCCGTGTGAATTCCTGGCAGGGACCTGTGACCCTGATGTTCTCCACAAGCTTGAGAAGGAGGCTGTTTGGTGTTTGTCCCTCTCACCCTCTGAATTGTAGGCTGAACTATGTCCCCCACCAAAATTCATGTGTTGAAGTCCTAACCCCCAGTACCTCAGAATGTGACTGTATTTGGAGGTGGGTTCTGTAAAGAAGTAATTAAGGTTAAATGAGGTCATTGAGGGTGGGTCCTAATCCAATATGATTGGTGTCCTTATAAGAAGAGGAGATTAGGGAACAACACAGACAGAGGCCCCCTGCTAGCCAAGGAGCGAGGCCTCAGAAGAAAGCAAACCTGCAGACACCTTGATCTTGGACATCTAGCCTCAAGTTTTGTGAGAAAATTAATTTCGGTTGTTTAAGCCACCCTGTCTGTGGCCTTTGTAATGGCAGCCCGGGCAGACTAACACAGTATCTGTGCCCTGTTCCTTCTGCCGTGTTTGGTGCCCTCCTAAGTGTCTGCCACCCAACTCTGCTTCCCACCCAGGCTTACCCTTGATCTCTCTCCTTTCTCCCTTTTAAAGCATGATCTGGGCCGCTGTGCTTTGGGGGCTCTTAAAGTGTAAAAACTATGAACAGCTTAATATATTACCTGATTGTGGCAGTGACCCAGCCCAGGGGATGAGAAACAGGTCAAGGACCTCATCAGCTGTCTTTGAGCAGAGACCAGATTGGGGGAAGCACAGGAGCACTTCCGTCCTGTTCCCACCCATCCACAGCCATGCCTGGCACCTTGCCCTGTTCCCAGGGCATCCTTACCACAGCGGTCCCCAAACCCAGGTAGACACTGGTCTTCCCCGGAATTGCTTTGAATTTGACCCTATGATTAAGGAGTCAAATGTCACGCACTGCTGGGTGCCCCTCAGGCCACGCCAGCTGTTTCCTGACCCTGGACCACTACACCCTAATTAAAGGGGTTGGGGTCTCTTCTTGTAGTGGGGGACCTGGAGATGCCTGCGGTGGATTGGGGGAGAGGGGCTTGAGAACTACTCCCCAGCCTGGGCTGGAATTGACGGAGGTACTCTCTTCACAAGAGTAAGTATCGTGATTTTTTTTTAAATATTACATATCTGTGGCAGGAAGGTGCACAGGAAAAGCTCTAACAGTTATGTCCTGTGGGAGTTTCTTCCTGCAGCCAGGAAGGGACAGTTTGCAGGGACATTGAACCCCAACAAACTAAACCCCAGTCTGGAGAAAACACACCCCAGGAAAGGTTCTGAATATGACAGTTGGAGTCATCTAGTTGTATCAGCCATGAAAAAGCATTTTAAAATATACTCCGCTGGACTCCTCCACCCAAAAGTAAAATCAGTTAAATGCGGTTATCCTTAGGCTATGACAGCCTTGTCAAATGGGCCAGTCCCAGAGGCAGGGAAGGGAGAGTGGGAGGAGCCAGATGGTTTAAGGAGAAGGAGGGAGGTGCAGGGGGCCTGAGCCGCGGTTGACTGAATCCAAGGATGCAGAGCTCACGGATACAGAGGGTACCGGTACTAACCTACTGCCTGAGTTGTTGGCTGAGGACACTGGGAACGGTCGGCCGCTGTCCTTAACAAAGGAAATGCACCTGGCCCAGATGCTAGAGGTCTCCAGCATTGAATTAACCAAACAGCAGAGGCAGCAGACCAAGGACTGTTGCTTTCCCCACGCAGAGACGCCTTGGAGAATAGGAGGCAAAAATCTAACCAGAGTCCTCACCCTCATCCATGTAGTCTACACGCAGACCTTTAAGACCAGCCTGGGCTTTCAGGTGCAGAACGGGGAGGCAGGTGAGGCCCCTGATTCTCAGAATCTACCTGTTCTCTCTTGAATGCCCAGGGCTTTCCAGAACGTCCTCTCTTCTCTGCTATCAAAACCATGTGAGAAAAAAAAAAATCCAGGAAATATTAGAAATTCAGCCACCCAACAGCCTTGCAATGGCTAACAGCTGTTAAGAACCATTTTGACAAACTCAAAACCACAAATAGCCTTCAGCTGAAAAGTGGTTCTCTGTATTCTCAGGTAGGAAGGTTCAGAAGGGCCTGATGTAGCCTCTCAGTGCCCCTCCAGTTACCCCAAAAGAGCCAGCTCCCTGACTGAAGCCAGGCCCTGTCCTTTCCATTTGTCCAGCATCCCATACACTGCTCCTTCTGCAGCCTGTCTTCCTGTTAGGTATCCGGACCACTAGGACCCTCGGCTGTGTTCTTAGTGAACAGCATGTACACGGAGGAGACAAGGGCTTTGGAATCAGTTGCTTCTGTTTGTATCCCAGATCTGCAATTTAATATATGTGACCCTGGGTGAGTTAGGTGCCCTTTCTGTGCCTCAGTTTCTCATATGTAAAATGGGATAATCATGATAACTACCTCTTTCGGTGTTCTGTGACCAATTTCAATGTGGGACGGGGTGGAGAGGATGCTCTGACAGCAGCTGGGTGTCCTATAATTCAACTCAATTCTGACACTATCTACCTGGAGATGGCATGAAGTTCCACAGGTTAATGGTTCAATCCTCCTAGACTGCCCCTCCCCCAACTTCAGACATCAGTTGCAAGCCAGGTTGTTGCCTATGTTTCTGACCCACTGGCTACAGATTGGAGGTTCCCACAACCCCCTCCATGGGTTCAGTCAATTTGCTAGAGCAGATCACAGAACTCAGAAACATTTTACTTACTAGTTTAGCAGTTTGTTACAAAAGGATATAACAGGAACAGCCAGACGGAAGAGATGCTGTAGGGCAAGGGACGGGGAAGGGGTACAGAGCTCCCGTGCCCTCTCCAGGCATGCCGTTCTCCCCACATCTCCACATGTTCACCAACCCAGAAGCTCTCCAAACCCATCCTTTTGGATTTTTTTAAGACTCATGACATAGGCATGATTGATTAACTCATTGGCCATTGGCAACGGATTCAACCTCCAGGCCCTCTCCCCTCCCAGAAAGTCAGGGGCTGAGACTACAAGTTCTAACCGTATGGTTGGTTCTTCTGCATCCAGCCCATCCTCCCATCCTTAGGTGAGGTCGAAAGTCACCTCATTAACATTACAGAAGACACCTTCTTCACTCTCAACGCTTAATTCCAAGGGGTGTGGGAAGCTCTGTGCTCCCAGAGACAAGACCAAATATATACTTCTTATAAACACAGTATCACACTTCCTCCTAGGGTAGTGAGGATTAGATAAGTTAATACATGACGAGCACATTGTAAGAGTGTTTAGTGGTCTTGTCATAATGATTATCTGTGTAGGTCTTGGTTTCCTCATCTGTGACATGGAGCTATTGTTATAAGAAGCAAAAGAGATACTGAATGTCAAACACTTGGCACATAGTAAATGCTCAACTAATGTTTATTGCTCTCCCCCTTCTACTGTTCTCTGTGATGACATTTTCCTTAGAACTTGCTGCTCTTCTCTTCCCAGACACAACATTGTCTTCCGAACACTGACTGTGAGTCAGACACTGAGCAAGCCACATTCCCTCCGAGCTTCCTCTCATTAATCCTCAAAATAACACTATGAAGTAGATATTACTCCAGTCTTCCTGATGGGGAAACTGGGGCTTAGAGAGGGTACCGAATTTGTCCAAGATCACAGTGATGGTGTCACAACCCATCATTAAACCCAGGTCTTTCTGACTCCTGAGCCTGGCTTTGAACAACTCTGCGGTTTCCAGAACCAGAGCTGACAGGAAGCAACTGATACCATGGAACCATCACAGGCAGGCACAGGGACAGGAGGGAGGAGACAGGAGATAGTGCCAGGCAGGATCTCAGGGGCAAAGGATCCTTCAGAGATGAGTAGGAGCTTAGCATGGCCAGCTCCTCCCCCAACTCCCTGTCCATCCTCCCTACTCATCCTAGTTTAGATGCTGTCTCTTTATGTCCTCAGAACATTGCCAACCTGGTTTTTACGTTTTTATTTTTGGCTTCGTTGGGTCTTTGTTGCTGCATGCCGGCTTTCTCTAGTTGTGGTGAGCGGGGGCTACTCTTCGTTGTGGTGCGCAGGCTTCTCATTGCAGTGGCTTCTCTTGTTGTGGAGCATGGGCTCTAGGCACGTGGGCTTCAGTAGTTGCAGCACGCAAGCTCAGTAGTTGCAGCACACAGGCCCTAGAGCGTGCAGGCTTCAGTAGTTGTGGCACGCAGGTTCAATAGTTGTAGCACACAGGCTTAGTTGCTCCGCGGTATGTGGGATCTTCCCTGACCAGGGATCGAACCTGTGTCCCCTGCACTGGCAGGCGGATTCTTAACCACTGTGCCACCAGGGAAGTCCCACCAACCTGGTTTTTAAAAATACAGCTTTATCGAGATACGCTTCACATAACCACACAATTTACCCATTTAAAGTGTACACTTTAAAGCAATGGCTTTTAGTGTATTCCCAGAGTGGTGAATCCATCACCACACTCATTAGAACGTTGTCATTGCCCCCCAAAGAAACCCACACCCCTTAACCATCATGCCCATCGGCCCTCCCGCCCCCACCCTCTCCCTCCCAGCCCTAGGCAGCCACCAATCTACTTTCTGTCTTTACAGATTTGCCAGTTCTGGGCATTTCCTATAAATGGAATCATACAATATGTGCTCCTTTGTGACTGATTTCTTTCACTCAGCATACTGTTTTCAATATCTGGTTTTAAAGCAAATAAAAAAGGTTTAAATGTCAATGTCCAGTACTTGGCACAAAGTAGAAATGCTCAATAAGTACTTATTGAAATTGGTCATGTATGATTACCCAGAATCATTAGGAAAAAACTACACTCATTGTATTTCTTGAAGAAAGCAGAGATGTGAATGAATGATACCTTTTTGAAAATTATCCATTGAAAAAAGAAAAAAACATAAAATTAGTGCTCAAAGGGGTCTCAACGGCTGGAAATCTGGCTTTCTAGAATGGCTCGTCCTTGGGGATGTTTCACTTTACTGTGCGTTCACTCAGTATTTGCTTAATTTCTTCTTTATCATCAAAGGAAACCGATGCTATCAAGCTTCATTCTCTATCTGTGACTACTGATTTCTAAGCTTCTTTCTCCTGTCTTAGATGTTCAGTTACAGTGTTAGTGGGTTCTAACCCCAGGCTGGGGCATCTCTTTAATTCATTTGTTCATGTACCATCTTTTATCATTACTGATGAAAATTTAAGATATACTGGCCTAAGACCAACCTTTGAAAACATTCTTTGTTTCTAATACTGATATTTTGACCATATTTTTATAGTTTGTTACATGGGACAAGTTCA
This sequence comes from Monodon monoceros, assembly GCF_005190385.1. Taxonomy (NCBI): domain Eukaryota; kingdom Metazoa; phylum Chordata; class Mammalia; order Artiodactyla; family Monodontidae; genus Monodon; species Monodon monoceros. Next base: position 7,490,264 of record NW_021703775.1, read on the forward strand.
AACCCTTGTTGAAATTTAAGTATATCATGTAACCAACAGCACGTGATTTACCAAACTTAGAGCTAGTAGTTAAAGTTTTCCTAATCTGACAGGATTTGTGATTCCCCAAACCATACTGAATAGTATTTTATGTTTATTCCTCAGGAGGGTTAAGCAGTGAGGGATCTGTGATTTTTAGGTTTAGGTATTTTGTGGCAATTCTAAGAATTGATTAAACTGATTTTTACCAGTTTCTTATCATTCATTACCTTACAAATTCTCCTGAAGTTACTAAGATCAATAGCAGCTGTTAAGGTACTCAATCTCCAGGGCCTGTGCTTTGTGCATATCTATAGTTTAAAGAAATATAAATTAATTCTTTACTTCCATATTATCTTCGCCGTATTCCCAATTCTAACCTTCATATAACCTAGAGCAGCTGTTGGCGGTAGAGGCTGCTGGTCCAGGCCAAACATAGGTGGCGCTGCCCCCAGGGTGCTCCCCACATCCATGACATCCTCCTGACAGTTCCAGGAACCCATAGGAACTGCTCTCATGTGTTCCACTTGAGAACCCTGGCCCTTCTGGAAAGTTTTCAATTTTTTAATTTTTATTTTATATTGGAGCATACTTGATTAACAATGTTGTGTTAGTTTCAGGTGTACAGCAAAGTGATTCAGTTATACATATACATGTATCTATTCTTTTTCAAATTCTTTTCCCATTTACGTTATTACAGGATATTGAGCAGCGTTCCCTGTGCTGTACAGTAGGTCCTTGTTGTTTATCTGTTTTAAATATATCAGTGTGTATATGTCAATCCCAAACTCCCAATCTATTCCCTCGCCCCACCCTTGCCCCCGCTAACCATGAGTTCGTTTTCTAAGTCTGTGAGTCTGTTTCTATTTTGTAAATAAGTTCATTTATATCATTTTTTTTAGATTTTGCATATAAGCTATATCACATGATATTTGTCTTTCTCTGTCTGATTTACTTCATTTAGTGTGATAATCTCCAGGTCCATCCATGTTGCTGCAATGGCATTATTTCATCCTTTTTAATGGCTGAGTAATATTCTATTGTATATATGTACCGCATCTTATTTATTCATTCATCTATCACTGTACATTTAAGTTGCTTCATGTCTTGGCTATTGTAAGCAGTGCTCCAGTGAACATTGGGGTGCATGTATCTTTTTGAATTATAGTTTTGTCTGGGTATTTGCCCAGGAGTGGGATTGCCGTGTCATATGTTACCTCTGTTTTAGTTTTTTTAAGGTATCTCCATACTCTTCTCCATAGTAGCTGTACCAATTTACATTCCCACCAACAGTGTAGGAGGGTTCCCTTTTCTCTACACCCTCTCCAGCATTTATTGCTTGGAGAGTTTTTGATGATGGCCATTCTGACTGGTGTGAGGTGATATCTCATTGTAGTTTTGATTTGCATTTCTCTAATAATTTTATAATGTTGAGCATCTTTTCATGTGCCTCTTGGGCATCTGTATGTCTTCTTTGGAGAAATGCCTGTTTAGGTCTTCTTCCCATTTTTTAATTGGGTTGTTTGTTGGTTTTGTTTTTTTGATATTGAGCTACATGAGCTGTTTGTAAATTTTGGAGACTAACCCCTTGTAGGTCACATCATTTGTAAATATTTTCTCCCCTTCTGTGGGTTGTTTTTTCATTTTGTTTATGGTTTCCTTTGCTGTGAAAAAGGCTTTGAGTTTAATTAGGTCCCATTTGTTTGTTTTTATTTCCATTACTCTAGGAGACAGCTTGGACAAGATATTGCTGCGATTTATGTCAAAGAGTGTTCTGCCTATGCTTTCCTCTAAGAGTTTTATAGGATCTGGCCTTACATTTATTTTGAGTTTATTTTTGTGTATGGTGTTAAAGAATGTTCTAATTTCATTTTTCTACATGCAGCTGTCCAGTTTTCCCAGTACCATTTATTAAAGAGACAGTCTTTCCTCCATTGTATAGTCTTGCCTCCTTTGTCATAGATTAATTGACCATAGGTGCATGGGTTTGCTTCTGGGCTTTCTATCCTGTTCCATTGATCTATATTTCTGTTTTTGTGCCAGTACCATACCGTTTTGATGACTGTAGCTTTGTAGTATAGTCTGAAGTCCAGGAGCCCAAATCCTCCAGCTCTGTTTTTCTTTCTCAAGACTGCTTTGATTATTGGAGGTCTTTTGTGTCTCCATACAAATTTTACAATTTTTTTGTTTTGTGAAAAATGCCATTGGTAATTTCATAAGGATCGCACTGAATCTGTACATTGCCTTGGATAGTATAGTCATTTTCACAATATTGATTCTTCCATTCCAAGAACATGGTATATCTTTCCATCTGCTTGTGTTGTCTTTGATTTCTTTCCTCAGTGTCTTACAGTTTTTGAGGTACAGGTCTTTTGTCTTCTTAGTTAGGTTTATTCCTAGGTATTTGATTCTTTTTGATGCAATGGTAAATGGGATTGTTTCTTTAATTTTTCTTTCTGGTATTTTCTTGTTAGTGTATAGAAATGCAACTTTCTGTGCATTAATTCTGTATCCTGCAACTTTATCAGATTCATTGATGAGTTCTAGTAGTTTTCTGGTAGTGTCTTTTGGATTTTCTATGTATAGTATCAAGTCAACTGCAGACAGTGACAGTTTTACTTCTTTTCCAATTTGGATTCCTTTTGTTTCTTTTGCTTCTCTGATTGCTGTGGCTAGGGCCTCCAAAACTATGTTGAATAAAAGTGGAAAGCTTGTCATTAGTCTCCAGCAGGCTGTGGGTGTGGCTGCATCTCAGGCCCAGCCCCTCCTTCTCACAGCTTTTCCCACCTCTTGCTCCTCTCCTGGCTCTTCCAGCCCCCATGCTCTTGTCTTCTATTCCCCACCCTGGTTTTCTGTTTCTCCAAGATGCTCTGTTTCTAGGTGATTATAATTGGCAGGCAGCTATAAGTCTCATCTGCCAAGGGCAGAAGTCAAATCTAGAGCAGGTTCCCCTTGCAGACTTTGAACTGACCCAGCATCTTGCCATTTTTATGGACCTTCCTCATTCTTAGTACTTTATTGTGTTTGATCCCAGGGCTGACAAGTGTTTCCCATCTTCAAAGAAGTTCTCTTCTCTGGAAACTATCTGACCCATTCCCAATTTTCTGTAGCCCTGCATCCCAATTACAAAAAATTGGAAAATCACATAGAGAGCGTCATAGAATAATAGATAGAACTCCCATGTGTAACTACAACCCATCCATTATCAATCTATTACTTTCAAATGTAGTTGATAATTTGGTTCTGAGGCTAGATGGTACAAAAATTATCATTCACAATGGCAGAGTCATTGTTAGTTGTTAAAATCTTTCAGAAGGTTGATTTAGTAATGTGTCAGGGCCAATTAAAAACCCTTAGAATTACTCACTCCAATCCTAGGAATTTATCCTAGAGACATCAACAAATGTGCACCAAAATTTGTGTGCAAGAATATTGTGTAGAATTTCTATATTGAAAAACTTGGAAACAGTCTACTTGCCCCCAAATAGGACTAAATAAAATATGGTACATCAAATAGTAAAATATTACATAACCATTAAGTTATTTTTAAAACAGTATTTTTTAAGAATATATTTATTTATTTATTTTGGTTGTGCTGGGTCTTAGTTGCGGCATGTGGGAACTTTTAGTTGTGGCATGTGGACTTCTTAGTTGCGACATGCAGACTTCTTAGTTGTGGCATGTGGGATCTAGTTCCCTGACCAGGGATCGAACCCAGGCCCCCTGCATTGGGAACATGGAGTCTTACCCACTGGACCACAAGGGAAGTCCCTGAACAATATTTTTAAAATAAGAGATATTCCAAAATTTTTGAAGGATCTTTTAAAAATAAAAGCATACAAAGTGAAAATTGGGCTATAACACTTAATGTAATAATATGATCCCAATTGTGTAAAAAGAAAGAAAAATGTTTGCATTTAGGCGTGCTTAGCACAAAACCAAAAATATTAACAGTATTTATCTCTGGGTGGTAGAATTACTGGTCATTTTAAAAATACATGTTTCTGGGCTTCCCTGGTGGCACAGTGGTTGAGAGTCCGCCTGCCGATGCAGGGGACGCGGGTTCGTGCCCCGGTCCGGGAGGATCCCACATGCCACGGAGCGGCTGGGCCCGTGAGCCATGGCCGCTGAGCCTGCGCATCCGGAGCCTGTGCTCCGCGACGGGAGAGGCCACAACAGTGAGAGGCCCGTGTACCACAAAAAAAAAAACCCAAAAACATGTTTCTGTATTTTCGAAATATTCAACAATCAGTGTATTACTTTCCTAATCAGAGAAACAATTATTGCTTTTTATTAAAAGAAATTAAGCTACAAAAAAGGCAAAAACACTCAAAATCACCAGAAGCCTTTGCCTGTTGTTTTTTTTCATAACTGTTTTCACCCCATCTATTTTCAGTGATATAGAAAAAAAGGGGATCTGACGTTTATCATTTTAAGAATCTAATTCCATCCCTTATCCCTGGAAGGTACATATTTTTCCCATCTTAAATGTAAGGAAACAAAGTCACAGTGAAAAGCGTGGAAAAATCAAGATGTGAGAGCAGGTTGCTTGGTCCAAGGGCAAGTTCTCCTCACTTCTGTGCTGTCTCTTCTTGTGATAATTTTAAGTTGCATCTTATTCTATACCTGAGCTTTCTGATTTTATCAGAATAAACTTCCCGTTTGGTTAACAAAGATATTCTGCTTTCCATAAAATTCTCATTCTAGCTGACTTTCTTTAGCTAAGATTTTGCCTAAAGAGTGTCAATTATTTGAATACTTATATTAAAAAGACAGCTTAATTGGTCTGAATAAAACTGAAAGACTGTTCAAACAAGCTGCATACAGCATTTTTGCATGTGCCTTGTTTTGGCACAGCAATCATTGTCAACAAATACGAACACACAAATCTTAGAGAAGTTACCAGTGTATAGTGATAAGGTTAAAGAAGGTTGTCATCTCCCCAGTGTCTCATAGAAAGTGCTTGTGGCTGGTGGCATTAGGCATCACCCAAAGTCCTCATGGTTGTGAAAACTGCCTTTAACAAACCGTGTCACCTGAATTTCAGGTATGACTTGTAATTATGCCACGTCAGTCATTTTGCCATTTGTCTGCGCCTGCGGTTACCTTGCCCCTGTGTCACAGGGACCACTGTGTTCTGCTAATGTGTTATCATAAAACCCAGGAGGGACTGAGCAGACATGCCTGAGAGGAGCAAAGTCCAACCACTATTCGTCACATTTTACGATAAGGAAACAGAAGACCAGAGCCATTAAGCAATTTGCCCGAGGTCATACAGCTTTTAGTGCATCCCCTTCGCAGGGCTGTACTGTTGGATAAAACAGTATTGTGCTGCTGTGCACGTGGCTTTTGAGCACTTGCTCTGTGGCTTGTCCACACTGAGAGGTGCCATAAGTGTGAGCTCCATCTTGAACTTTAAGGAGTTAGTCTGAAAAAATAAAGTGAAATATTCCACTCGTAATTTTTCATATTGAGTACATATTTAAATGATTATTTTGGATTTTTGAGTGAAATAAAATATATCATCAAAACTATTTCACTCTTATTTTTGCCTTTCTTTTTTTTTTTTTTTTGCAGTACGCGGGCCTCTCACTGTTGCGGTCTCTCCCGTTGCGGAGCACAGGCTCCGGACGCGCAGGCTCAGCGGCCATGGCTCACGGGCCCAGCCGCTCCGCGGCACGTGGGATCTTCCCGGACCGGGGCACGAACCCGCGTCCCCTGCATCAGCAGGCGGACTCTCAACCACTGCGCCACCAGGGAAGCCCCTATTTTTGCCTTTTTAATATGTGGTTACTGGGAAAAAAATTTAATTTTTATTTTATGTTGGAGTATAGTTGATTTACAATGTTGTGTCAGTTTCATGTGTACAGCAAAGTGATTCATTTATACATATATCTATTCTTTTTCAGATTCCTTTCCCATATAGGTTATTACAGGATATTGAGTAGAGTTCCCTGTGCTCTACAGTAGGTCCTTGTTGTGAAAAATATTAAGTTGCAAATGTGGTGCACTTTCTATTTCTAGCGGTTTAGGTTTGAAGAACCTGTTTCTTCATCTATGATATGAGCAGCAAGAACACATGTAAAGTGCCCAAGCCAGGGAATATTCTCGAAATGTTTGCATTCCCCCCACCACCACCCCCTGCCACTTTTTCTCATCAGAACACCCAAGTCTCCTAATTTCCACATGCACAAATGTCCAGAAACTCTAAAAGGACCACAGTTTCTCTATTTCCATCCAGATTCCTCTTCTTTAGTAGAGGCATTTTTAAAGTCATGTGTTATTAGAAATCTTATGATGTACAGTTTGTAAATAGCAAGTCAGACACTGGAAACTCGGGCTGGGATCCTGCGACTGCCTCTACGAAAGCAAGGGCATTAGAGAGAATGCACCCTTTCATAAGCTCGCCACAGACGTAGGGGAAAAGAGACTGACGTGCAGACAGGAAATGCACACGAGTAATTCATTGCCACTGAAGCTCACTGAGCATTGATCTGGTTGTGATGTGAATTATTCATGGAATCCCCCATGGCATCCTTAAGTTGAAGGTTGATGTCAGGACAGGACCCCTACTCCCTTCTCTGCCCCCAGAGCTGAGCATCTGTGTACAGGGTCGACACCCCATCCTAAAATCCCCTCTCCTCCAAGCGGGCCCAGAGTGCAAGGTCTGCCACTACAATTAGACTTACTTGTCCAAATGCCAGAGAGGGATGAATTCATTCAGCAGCCAGCCCAGTACCCCTGAGTGAAGAGCTTGAGATAATTTATGGAATTGATTGATGCTGCTACTCTTTCCATGAGAATGCATGGAATCCACTTACAACATAAGTGGCCTTTTGTTGCATGGATAGAATTGTCCTCTAATCGTTTATCTAATGTTTCAGATGTCCCAGTCAGGAATAAAAAATTCATGTGCTATAGGGCCCAGCAGTCACCGTGGTGAACAGTAAGACAATAGGGAGTGGTGGGGACTGTTCCAAAGTGAAGACCACCTGCCCCGGCCGTAGGGGTGGCTCCTGGCAGACCCAGTAGGTTGTTGCCTTGTGAGAATGCACATCTGGGGTTATTGCATCCTCTGAGTTTTCACAAGAAGCCAGATTCCCAGACTTTAATGTGGAAATCTCCCGATTTTTAAATTTGTGTGCTGAATGAACACTTCTAGTGGTCTAATTCAACTAGGCTGTTTATAATCTCTGATCTTATTTGTTTTCCTATATAAATGGTAGGCTTTTGTGGGAAGGGACATTACATTTCTCCCACATTCCTTTTTGTTCTCTTTACCCCTCACCACTCTTTGCATAGTGCGTAGCGTTTATATCAATTATGACTTTCAACATTAGATGCCAATTCACCACTTTTACATTCGTTCCAGATTCTTCTTTTTCTTCTTTGTTATTGCTTTTTGTGTCTTCTCCTTGTTTCTCAAAGGCCTTCAGACACCTAGAAAGGAAAGAAAGCGTGAACAGGAGTAGTAATGGCTCTTTTCTGACCACATGCCCTCATCTGTAAGACAATGTTTTATCTCTTGCATGGCCAGGGCATTGCCAAGATGGCAGAAGCTTAGGAGAGAAAAAGGAAGGAATTCCAGGGTAAGGCCCAGAGGTCTCTCCTTTCATGTACGTCAGTGCTAAGCAGTTAAAGGCATGCCCGATCCATCTCCATGCATCCTTCACCCCGTCCTGCTCTCCATGTGCCACCATCTTTGGGAACATTTTCCCTTTACTGGGGCTCCTTCTGTGATGAGGGCCCCCTGCCTCCTCATGTTCTCCCCCATTTAACCGAATACTTTGTGTTTGATGACATGCCCCGAGGGCCTGAAGAAACTGAAGCTGTTTCCGCACAAGTAACCAAAAGCTTTACGTAGAATTCAGAGACGTCACTGGCTCTTTTGAGTCTAACAGGCAATTTATTTGATTATTTTTTGTTTGCTTGTTTCTGTAGTATTAAAAGTCACAAATTGACTTCCTGTCCATAGGAAGCAGATCCAGACCATTTCTTTATTGATAAAGTCAAAATTTTGAGAACTACGAGACAACTGTAAAAGATACTAAAGCACTTTTTAAGGAACTGAAAAAAGACAGCTGTCTTTTCAGGAAATGAATTGAGGAACACTGGGTGAAGCAACATTAGCTTCTACCCATGTGAAAACCCAGACATTGGGCAGGAAGGCCTCTGTGTCCGCGCTCTCGGGGCCACACCGGGAGCACACATAACCCTGATGATGGCAGGGATGAGACTGGGTTCTGTCACAATGCAGCTACTGGTGAACATACAGGAAGATCAACTACCTGTGAGATACTCCAACTTGGTAGATGAAACGTGATACCAAGAGCCAAGTTTTGCTGCTGTTCACAGAGATCCAGTACATGCACAGAAGCTGTCCTTTAATAGTTTTGTCCACCCAGTCTTAGAGCCCGTGGGACTTAGATTTCTGTAGCTAATAACACCAACACAGACATTTCAAAGTTCTCTGTAGGGAACAGGGGAGCAGCTTGGTCTCCATGTTTGAAGGTACCTCATTCAGAGACTGTGCTTTATGTTTGCAGGCATACACTTTCGCCTCCGTCTTTTGTTTTGGCCAACACAATGACTTACATTTGGTGTTTGGGGTCTCCCAAGTTGACTGTCCTCAGAGAACGGACTCCATGCTTTGAGCATGCTGTGCTCTCATGCTGTAGCAGATTGGGGTGTGCTTTCGTTGCCCCACCGTTTGTAACTGGGCTTCATCTAGCACTTCCTCAGTTCCCCTTCAGGGCACACTGCATGGTCTACGTGTTCTGACGCCTTGATGCTTGACATTTTGTATTCTTGGCACACACAGCTTCCCAATCCCATGATTTTTTTTTTTTTTTTTTGGATGTGGACCATTTTTAAAGTCTTCATTGAATTTGTTACAATATTGCTTCTGTTTTATATTTTGTTGTTTTGGCCACGAGGCATGTGGGATCTTAGCTCCCCGATCAGGGCTCAAACCCACACCCCCTGCATTGGAAGGTGAAGTCTTAACCACTCGACCGCCAGGGAAGTCCCCCAACCCCATGTTCTAAGGTTCAGTATTATAGCTTATGGAGTGTGGCAGTCTACTGTTTTAGACATCCCAGGCTCTCTGTGGGTACATCTCCAAGGGTACGGTGGTTTGAGGCTGTGGCTGATTTTCTTCCAATGCCAGTCCCCTGAGAGGCTACACTGGAGAAAGGGCCCTACAGAACACACAATCCTATAACCTGGCGTTTAATAATAAAGTCTAAATTTCCCTAAAGTGAGTGCGCCATGCGCCAGTCACCAGGGGCTCCACGTTCTTGCCATTGCTTCCCCTTACCTGCCTCCCAGCCACAGACAACTGGACAGCACTGGGCACCTGGCCAGAGCAGGACATCCACAGTGCCTTTGTCAGGCCCCACCCCCAGGCCACAACTGAGTGAGCCATCGGGGGAGTCTTGACCCATGTTGAGCCAATCCCCCTCCCTTTCTGGAATTTTAAAACTGGAAATGAGAAAGAATGAGTGTTTTCCCAGTGGATGAAATTGTGACCTAGGACTCTGTAGACAGAGGCAGGTGTGCCATTAGCAGGAAGAGGGAGCCACACATGGGGAGATAGATGCAGAGCCAAGGGGAGAGGGCACCCCGAGGGTGCTTGGGTCCAGCTGTTCCTGAGGCTCATCTTCTTTCCTACTCTCCCACAGCTCGTAACCTAGCAATCTTCCCCCAAATCCCCCTTTCTGCTAAATTTTCTTCTAATTGGGTTGTACCACTTGCAATGAAATTGTCCCAATTATTACCGTGAAGTTAGATCACGTGCTGCCCATAGAAGCAAGTACAACAGCAATTGCATTTTATGTCGGGGATGTGGTCCTAAAGACCTTTTATAATTTATACTGGGTGATATTTCCATTTTCCAGCCAAGATAGCTCTGCGATGTATCATTACTATAAACAGGGTGTGCAATTTATTTGACCCTCCAACTTTGACTTGTGTCAATGGTTGCAGAATTTGTCTTCCTCCCTCCCTCCGTCCCTCCCTCCTTCCTTCCTTCCTTCCTTCCTTCCTTTCTTTCTGTCTTTCTTTCTCTCTTCCTCCCTCCCTCCCTCCCTCCCTTCCTTCTTAGTATTTAGAATTTGGGGATGAAGAGGGGGGATTTTTGGTGGTTACAGAAGATGTCCAAAAATTCTTTCACATTCCTCCCTTCAAAAGAGTTAAGACTTAGCTTTTTTGGATAATGTCAAACAGTTTTCCAAAGTAATGGCATTAATTACCCTCCCCCCCAGAAGTGTGGAGGTTTCCAGTTACTCCATATTTTCAGCAACATATGATACTGTCAGTCTTCCTTATTTTAGTCATTTTACACAGTTATACAGTGGAGAGAGAGTGGTATCATGTTATAGTTTTACTTTGCATTTTCCTAATGACTAAGAAGATGGAGCACTTTTTCATATGTTTACGGCCATTTGGACATTGTATTTCATGAAGTGCCTGTTCAAGTCTTTCGCCCTTTTTTTTTTTTTTTTGCCCATTTTGCTATTGGGTTGACTGCCTCTTAATTATTGATGGATTAATTCATTGTATACTCTGGTTATCAGTCCTTTGTTGGATACCAGTAGTGCAAATATCTTCTCCCACACATGGCTTTCCTTTTCAATCTCCTAATATCTTTTGGTGAACAGAAGTTTTTGATTCTAATGAAAGTAAAATGAAAAGAGAAACCTTTTGATTATTTCTTTTATGGTTAGTGCTTTTTATATTTTGTTTAAGAATTCTTTGGGGCTTCCCTGGTGGCGCAGTGGTTGAGAGTCCGCCTGCCGATACAGGGGACACGGGTTCGTGCCCCGGTCCGGGAAGATCCCACATGCCGCGGAGCAGCTGGCCCGTGAGCCATGGCCGCCGAGCCTGCACGTCCAGAGCCTGTGCTCCACAACGGGAGAGGCCACAACAGTGAGAGGCCCACATACCGCAAAGAAAAAAAAAAAGAAAAGAAATCTTTGCCCCAAGATCATGAAGTTATTTCGTGTTTGCTTCTAAAAGTTTTATTGGCCCTGCTTAGCTCCTACGCCTACCGTTTGTTCCAATTCTAGGCAGTGTCTTGTGTGCCCCACATCAACAGCTCCGGATTATCATTCTAACTAGAAACACACTGGGAGGCTAAGGGCAGGCAATTCCGCAGTGAAAGAAGCTTGTATCTGTGGGCTATTGAATTGGTAAAGAAAACAAAAACAAAACAAAGCAAAAAACCTGGAAAAGCAATGGCTTAAACAAAGTAGGGCAATGGTTCTCAACATTTGCTGCACACTAGAATCATCTGGAAGCTTTTATTGAAAATTTTGTTTAACTGCATGCCGGGGCTGCACCCCATATCAATAACATCAGAGGTGAGATATTCGGAGGTGAGATTTTTGAGGTGAGATCCAGGAAGCAATAATTTTTAAATCTCCTCTGATGAGTCCAACGGGCAGTCCAAGCTGGGAACCACTGATTAGGGGGTGATTTTTCTTTTAAATGATAAGAAATCTGAAGTTAGGCAATTCAAGGCAGGTGTGGGATAAAGTACTGGGGACCCAGGCCCCACCTTGCCCTCAGCTCTACTATCCATCTGGGTGAGGCCTTTGTCCTCATAGTCATAAAATAGCTACTAAAGCTCCAGCCATCAGGCTCATGTTCCACACAAGAGGAAGGAGGAGAGTCAAGGGTAAAAGTCTCACCTGACACATTCTGCTTGACTATCAATGGCAGGAAACTCATCATGTTGTCACCTGCATCTGTCAGGGAGACTGGGAAATGTATTTAGTCGGGCATGTTGCCATTCCCAACAACCTCAGGGTTCTGTTAGTAAAGAAGAATGGAGGACATAGGATAGGCAACTGTCTGTTCCTGCCCCAAGGGTGCTTGTTAAACAAAAACCAACAGATGCCCATTAGAGAGAGTTTCTTCATATCCCTGGGATCCCTTCAGTATATAGTGGGAGAAACCTCTATGCCATACAATCTGATTATCAACATAAACAAATTTCTAAAAATATCGAGACATATTAAGTCTCATTTTTACGTATGTCTTATTGAAAAAGAGGTCTTCAACTTGAAGAGATATATTTTTGTTATCAAACCTAACTTGGGTCCGTTTGCCTGCCCACAATAAAGCCAGTCTACTGACAGCGGGCTGTGATGAAGGAAAGTGCAGTGTTTATTGCAGGGTGTCAAGTCCAGGCAGAGACACGAACTCCCTGATGGCTTTTAGGGAAAAGTTTTTAGAGACGGGATGAGGGAGGCTTGTTGCATGATCAGTTCGTGGACATTCTTTCTTCTGATTGGTTGGTGGTGAGGTAACTGGTAGTCGACAACATCAATCGTCTGGTTCCAACCAGTCTGGGGTCTACCTGCCTTGTGGGTAGCAGACAGTTAACTTCTTCCACCTGGTGGAGGTTTCAGTATTTGCAAAACAGCTCAAGGGACATGGCTCAGGATATTAAATATATATTTAATATATATATTTTATATAATATATATAATATATTGAGGAGGAACTAAAGGTCCTTGATTTTGTTTAATGGCTAAACTATTATTATTTTGTCTTGCTTGACTGTTTTCCTTTCTTTCTGCATTTTCTCACTTCTCTGATTAAGTTTATTCTTTGGAACTCGGGGAAGGCCTAGGAAGCTAAAGTTTTTCTACAGACAAGAGGCACACAGAGGACCCTGGGGGTGGGGGAGGGCCCTGATCCAAGAAGACCCCATAGGGTCCTGCTTGGTTACATTTCTCTTCTCAGACATTTTTATTGCGTGGCTCCTGTTAAATAATGAAAATTCAACTGAGTAAATTTAAAGATCAAATTGGCTTTATTAAATAATTCATGAATTGGGCACCTAGCAATAGAAAGGAGTTCTGCCGAGCTGTAGAAAAGGAAAGGTTTTTAAAGGCAGAAAGTGGACAGAAGAAGCAAATTATTAGCAAAGAATGCATTGTTTCAGGCAAGGTCTCCCTCCTAAGGGAAACGGAAGGGTGGATTACCTCACCATTGCTGACCAGGTAATTCCAGGTGGACATGGTTAAAGGTTATATTCCTGGGGCGGGGAGTTGAGACTGCAATTAGGTAGGTATCAAGTCTTAGCTTGCTGACTTGGGATTGAGCACAGTGACTCTATTTTGGGCCTGCTGTTTCCTTTCAACAGTTCCCCTCTTTTGTTCATATGCTCAGCTTAGCTGAGAGATGAGATCAAAATTTAAGGCATCAGCACCATTCTCACCTGCTGCTCTGTATTTCTCACAGGTTTTGTTGATCCTCCGTGTGTATTCACAGATCAGGACTTTTTTTTTTTTTTTTTTTCTGAATCTCTGTGATATTCACAGGCCATGACTCCAGGTTTACAGTTTTTAAGTTGGTCATTGTATTCATTCATTTTCTGATGTTCCAGTCTTAGGGAGGTCATTGCTTAGTGCTTAGCAGCTGGGAACATGCATTTAAAGCTCCTGAGAGACTACGATGTACCCAGAGATTGCTGTGATTATTATAAGCAGGATAATTTCCAATGTCTGGAGTGCACTTTGGAGCCATGGTCCCCAAGACCCAAAATGATCAAACTCAAGTAAGTCAAAGAAAGCTCCCACTAAAAGAGTCACCTTTAAAAATTTGTTTTTAATTTTTAAATTAAAAAAAATTTATTTATGATTATATTTTGGCTGCGTTGGGTCTTTGTTGCTCTGTGCGGGCTTTCTCTAGTTGCGGTGATCAGGGGCTACTCTATCGCGGTGGCTTCTCTTGTTGCAGGGCATGGGCTCTAGGCATGTGGGCTTCAGTAGTTGCAGGATGCAGGCTCAGTAGTTGTGACTCGTGGGCTCTAGAGCGCAGGCTCAGTAGTTGTGGTGCACGGGCTTAGTTGCTCCGCGGCATGTGGGATCTTCCCGAACCAGGGCTCAAACCTGTGTCCCCTGCATTGGCAGGTGGATTCTTAACCACTGTGCCACCAGGGAAGTCCTAAAAGAGTCACCTTTTATAGCCAAGGGTCTTGCTCAGTGATCTTATGTAACTGAGTTTCAACCTCCCCAGAAATGTTAATCCTGGTACAGCAGGTGGTGTTGGCCACACACAGACACCTAAATGATAGTCAGGCGCCGTCCTATTATCAAAAGCAGAGAGTCTAAGGATTTTCCTTGGGCAGTTATTGCTTTAGCAGTGGCTTCTGTAATATTTTCAAGAGTTAAGAAGAGGATTCTGATCACATTCTCCTTTACATTTACTCCTAACCAGGGAAGTTAGAACCAGGCTCTGCCAAAGGCAGTTAATCCTGAGTTATAAATGCCTCCTGGTGATTTCTTTCTAACTCAACGATGTAAAGCCAGGAGATTCAACCAAGGAGGTGTTTTAATTCATCTGTGGAAAGATGGGGGCACAGTTAGAGAAACTAAGGGACATTGCCCTGCTGTACACCAGCTGTCTGGGCATTCACAGGTCCAAGGAGAATGATAACCACCACAGACAAAGATAAATCCTGTTGGGGCACAAACCACTTCCACTAAGGTGGCACTATGATGGATTCGTCTGCAGGGACTGTTGCATTTGCCCATTCAAGCTGGAGGTCAGTTAGGTTTTCTCTGAGTCTGAAATCAAAAGTTGTTCTAGGGCTTCCCTGGTGGCGCAGTGGTTGAGAGTCCGCCTGCCGATGCTGGGGACACGGGTTCGTGCCCCAGTCCGGGGGGTTCCCACGTGCCGCAGAGTTGCTGGGCCCGTGAGCCATGGCCGCTGAGCCTGCGCGTCCAGAGCCTGTGCTCCACAGCGGGGGAGGCCACAACAGTGAGAGGCCCGTGTACCGAAAAAAAAAAAGAAAAAAAAAGTTGTTCTAAATTCCGTTGGTTACCCCCCCATCACTGGCAATATGGGTTATGGTGTTATCTTTCTAGGCCAATGCCAGAGTAAAGGGAAAAAAGACAAGAAGAAAGGGTTTCATGTTTAGTTAAAGTGTGAAGTCTTGGTCCGGCATCTTGGGAAGAAGCAGTGTGCGTCACTGCCAGCTGCTTCTCTTCCTCATCAATATGATTTGGAGGTCTCCAGGGTCAGCACAAGACAGATGTCAGGTGGAGCCTTCTTCGGCTGTAAGATGTGTATCTAGGGTTCAAATCCCTGAAGTTTGGCTGCCATCTGGGGATGAGGCGGACCTGGTATAGTCTCTTCCAAGGAAAGTCAAAGGACATCTTTGTTCTTACTGATTCCAAATCAGAAGAGTGGGAGAAGATTAGGAAAGTTAGTTTGGAGAGTCCTAGCTAGATATTTGAAGAAAGTATAATTTAGGATCCAGTCCAATGTACAGCTATATAACAAAACTTCAAAGACAATTAACAGGCCTAGAGTCTAATGTAGACAAAGGTGCAAACAGAATTTTTCCCTCTACAATTATTCCCATTTCTTTATCAAAGATAATCATGGTAAAACTAATTTGTTTGTTTGCATTAAACTTGGCCTGAGTATTTACATAAGTGTGGCAGGAATAGTTTATTGGCCATATAAGTTCTCTTTAAGACTGCTTTGCTGGAACCTTGTAAGCAACGTATAGGTCGATTTTTCCAAGGCATCCTGTTGGCTCCATAAGGTCAATCTTAGTTCCTTAAAGCTATCTGGTCATATCTATGTGTATTTTTCTCAAATATGACAATGCAGTAGAAGCCTTGGTAATATAGCCAACATTTCCAATTGTGTCCTGTTACAAGGAGAATAATTTTTATTGATTTATGCAGATAACTAACTGTGTTGCCATGAAAAGGATACTTAAGAGCTTCCAAATTCTGAAGGGATCAGGGAGGGAGAAAGCAAAGTGTTTCATCTTTGCTTACAAAGGTATATTTTATCAAATTGTTGTAAGTCATAGACAGCTTGAGAGAAAAAGTTTCCTTAAACATGGAAAAGCAAAACATTAAGGAACCAGCAATGTTTTAAAACAAAAGGTCATAAAAATTATACTCATCCTCCTCAATTCATTCAATTCCATGTTGTCAATTTTTGTTCTGCTTGAATCCAGTCTGTCTATTAGTTCCAGAAATTCTTACCCAGTTCAGTTTTATGATCTTAAATTTATGAGAAACCTGTAGTTGTCAAAAGTCCTTTCCACGAATCTCCTTGAAGATGAAGCGCTTTTGCAGGAACACTTTTGCATCAGAGTAAAACAATAGATCTTTGAAAATGACAAAAGACTTTTTAAAAATGGCCATTGTTAAAGATTTGATGAACGTTCATTATAATGGAATTGATAAGGAAATTTTGTTATTTCTGTGGCACACAACATTTTAAGATAATATCTAGAATTATGACTGATAGCATTATACCAGGACATATCAGAATTTTAGGAGTTTCATATAATTTCTGGAATGCTTATATTAATAACACATATTCACACAGATATAATCCAAGAATGTTCAGCGTCACTCATTTGACAGTGCTTCCCATGTAATTTAACAAATAAAATAAGCCTCATCGGTTTAGTATCTTTCTTTTTATAAAAAGAGAGAACAAATCTTTGGAGATGTTCCAGGGTCCATGTGGAAAATCCCAAGATTACCTCCAGGTCAAAAAAGACTTCATTTAGAATTTGAATTTGGGGAGTTTTGTCATAATTATAAAAACAGATTTGGACTTTTGGCTAAATAGGATCACAGATCACTATGAAACAACACTTAATTGGCTACTTAACCAAAAAGACAGTAAAAGGTTTCAAAGGCAAATGCAGAAAATTATATAGTTGTGAGCAAAACTTAGCTCTTTTAATATCGAGAAGACTCAGTTTTCTTAATTAATCAAAGACCCGATGAAGACAGTTGGTAAGACACAAAGTCTTTGTTTTCCAAGTAAACTACCTAAAAGGTGAAGAAAAACCTTTCATAATCTCTTATCAAGAGTCGATGAATGGTCCAAGAAACATTTATCGTTTTAGCAAATGAAAGAAAATTAAGTTTTAGCTTTATATAAATACACTACTGATATTAAAGTTTATTTTTAAAACCCTTGTAATAGCAATTCAATTTTTAGACAACTTGACCACGCAGGATTTCCTCTCCGCCCCCCACCCTCTCTCTCTTCTCAACTTTCTATGTCCATAGTTTTTCCTTCATTTTCTTCCTTCCCATTCTGAAATAACCAGCTTTATTTTAGGACAAAATTATTTTCATTTTCCTTAACAAAAACACATCTCCATATTTTATACCTTCTCTTGGCCAAAAACATGTTCTACTTTCTTTGCATACAGAGTTGTTTCCCTTATTATTTCTAGTAACTTTAACCACATACCTTGGATTTTTTAAAACCCTCAGAAACCTTAATTTCTAGTGAAAATAAAGAAGTAAACAATTGTGAACTTTTACCTTAGCATTCTGTGGCTTGGCAAATTTATAAATACTTTTTATAATTTCTACAAATATGTTTCTCTTCATAGTACAATTTTTATGGAACATGCTAATTAACTAATTAACCCATATGTCTTTAATTCTTCTATAAAAGGAAGCCAAAAATGGATAAACCTGTGTTCAGTAATTAATATTTCATTACTTTATCTTACTTGGAAATAATCTAGGTATTCAGTGAATTTCCATCATTTAATTTAACTTAGGAAAACTCTTAAGGGTGTAAGTTACCCCAGAGATTTGGGAAACTGTTTAAGTAGACATATAAAATAATTACTGCTAAAGAGTTCTAAAAATTCATCTAAAAACTTTTATCTTACCTATGCCTATTTATTTGTTCCTAGCAAGCATACTTACTCATGAAAATTTCATGAGACATTAAAGCAGTTAGCCATCATTTCAAGTTATGCATATTTTTTCCTGACAGATTTTATAACAGAGGTAACATGAGCTTATTTGACTTTTAGTAAACCTAGGTAGAATAAAATTATTATACTTAATGCTGATAATTCCAGACATGTCTGTATTAAACTAACAAATTTAAACTAGCTTTTATTTACTGAAAATCATCTTAGATCGTGTGAACTTGAAAAATATTTGGATTTGTTTCTATTATGTTTTTGAAAATTTTTATGAATAGTAGATTTATATAGGTGCTTGTTTGTTTAAGCCAATTAAATAGAGCTCTTTTACAAAGTAATTTTAGTAACACCATTCAGAAATAGAGAAATACCATATCTAAAACGTACATCATAAACATATAAACACAGAGATCTTATAACTCTCGTTCAAAAATTTTAGCCACGAATCAAGTATAACAATAAAAAACTCACTGGCTTATAAATCATAGTTGGAATAAGTTAACTTTATCCACTCAGATGGCTAATGCTTTTTACTATTTGTGTAGGAGACTTTTAAGATTTGTATTTGCCCTGGATAAGTAATCTTACGGAGGATGTGGTAAGGGAGCCTTTATAGCAGTTTGTATTTTTAAAATGCCTCTTTCCCTTTTTATTTTTCCTTCAGTCTCCGGAGAGAGTGGACTGTGTTTACATTTCAAAGACATGATAAGATTTACAACTTCAAGGAACAGCGAAAGAATGCAAGTCTTTTCCTCAGGGTTTTGGGATATATATGTCTATTGTCAGAAATCTAGGATAATTATAGTTAACATTTTTCATCTTTTTCTTAAGTACAGGACAATTTTGTTTCTAATATCCTGATCTTTTATAATATCTACAAGCATTTTGAGGAGAATAGACGAGGTTTTGGGGACTGGGAAAGATAAGTGGGCTGTGAATTGCTTCTGGAGTTGCATTTCTGGTTTTGTAGAGATTTGCAAGATGGTTGCTTCTAATTCCTCAAGGAATTGGACTGTAACTTAAAGGACACCATAAATGATCTACCAATCCAATTACATTATCCCCAGTATGCTTCTTTCCCTCTGAGTACACTGTTTTATTTTAGCTTAGGGAAAAAGGCCTAAAAACAAAAATCCATATCAGGCTCTGAGTTCAGTCAAACCAGTGGCTTACCTCCCATCTTATTTTACTTTTCTTCTTATCTATCCATTCATCCCAGGAAGTAATCCATTTACAAAAGCTTTTATGGGTCCTGCCTGGCTTTAAGAAATTTTTTAACTATGGCCCTTGATTTGGCCTTTGACCAAGGAGTAAAAGATGAAGAGGATGGTATGTAACTTCAGGTGGGTTTTTTTTTTTTTTTTTGCAGTACGCAGGTCTCTCACTGTTGTGGCCTCTGCCGTTGCGGAGCACAGGCTCCGGACGCGCAGGCTCAGCGGCCATGGCTCACGGGCCCAGCCGCTCCGCGGCATGTGGGATCTTCCTGGACCAGGGCACGAACCCGTGTCCCCTGCATCGGCAGGCGGACTCTCAACCACTGCACCACCAGAGAAGCCCCAGGTGGTATTATTTTAAAGGTAACTGTTTAAACAGTCTCTTTCCAATGGAAAGGCAGTATAGACCAGTATTACTAGAATGAGTGCTAAACTAAAGGATAGCAGGGAACAATAGGAGTTACTTCAGTCTTAGAGTCTTTCATTTTAGGTACCTCTTATACCTTGAATTTTTCATTAGCCTTTTGCAGCAAATCTTTCGATGAAGCTATTTTGGAATCTTGAAGTCTTTTGGAAGCTTTTGCACACCAGTTAAATCCTTACTTTCAAATGCAATTTTTTGTGTGTGTGTGTGGTACGCGGGCCTCTCACTGTTGCGGAGCACAGGCTCCGGACGCACAGGCTCAGCGGCCATGGCTCACGGGTCCAGCCGCTCCGCGGCATGTGGGATCTTCCCGGACCAGGGCACGAACCCGTGTCCCCTGCATCGGCAGGCAGACTCTCAACCACTGCGCCACCAGGGAAGCCCTCAAATGCACTTCTTAAATGATCTCACCTAATTGGAACGCTCCTCAGGATGGCCGTTGTACTTCCCCGGAGAGCTGATAGCAGCTTGGTAGGACCCTTAGCCACAAATGGGGTGCAACCCACATTTCTGTCCGGCTATATTTCTGGGCCCCCAACCTGACAGTTACCAAGCCCAGTTCTCAGGACACAAAATTTTAGGTTGTCTTTAGTAAGTTTGGAGCCGTTTTTGCAAACTATTTACAGCTCCTGGGGCCATAGTTTTTAGAAATAAAATCAGCAGGAGTGCCAGAGGTGGGACGCTTGAGGATCCCATTAACTAAGTCTTTGGGTTATTCGGAGCCAAACTAATACCCAAAAGGGATGTGCCACTGGTTGGGGGATGGTGTGGTGTTTTACAGTGTGCCTGGTTTTGCACACACACTTTCTTGAGGTTGGCAAGCGACCTGGTGTCAATCTAAGCTGTTCCATGACCAGTTTATCCTAACACAGGTGTCTTTGGGTTTGGTGTCGAGCTCCCCAAAGCTTTTAAGTGTTTGATCTGTGCCCACCAATTTTTGCAGCTTTTTGGCCTCTGAGATCACGGTTAATAATAGCCTTTATCTACACAAAACAAGACAAATATGTGCACCTTAACGCACCAGCAGTAACCATGAGACGTTACTACAGCCCGGCCAAGAGAAGGCCATGCACATCACCAGCAATTCCCAGTGTGGACTAACCCAGTAGACTCCAGTATGTGGGCTAGAACTGGGGAAAGGGATTCCAAACACCTGGGGAACTGCAGACTGAACCAAGGCTAGGGACTCGGGTCCCGGATGAGACCCTCTGCCGGCTCCTTCGGACCTGCTAAGCTCCGCACTGGAAAGCCAGTTAGATGGGGAGCTCAGTGCAAAGAGAGCAGAGCTCAGAAGTGAGAGGGAGCTTACCCACAGCCTCAGAAACAGCGAGAGGAGACAGCAAACCCAGAAGGGATGTGTTTCTTGACTGTGTTTCTCGCCTGTGTTTCTCGCTGTCCCCAAAGCTGTGGGAAATCTTCTTTGGTCCCGCTACTGCCACCGAATCTGTTAAAGAACAGTAGTTCAACTGAGTAAATTTAAAGATCAAATTGGATTTATTAAATAATTCATAAATCGGGCAGCATCCCATTTGACAATAGGAAGGAGCTCTGTCAAACTCTGGAAAGGGAAAGGTTTTCAAAGGTAGAAAGGGGGCGGGAGGAAAAAGGAAATCATTATCAAAGAATGCATTGTTTCAGGCGGGGTCTCCCTCCTAAGGGAACCAGAGGGCCTATAGGGGGAATTACCTCACCAGTGCTGACCAGGTAATTCCAGGTGGACTGGTTAAAGGTTACATTTCACCGGTGGGGGAGGGGTGAGACTGCAGCTAGGTTAGGTAGTAAGTCTCAGTTTGCTGACGTGGGGTTTAGCACAAGGGACTCCATTTTGGGCCTGCTGTCTCTTTTTTAACACACCTTATGATTTAAAATCATATTTTTCTGAATAGTATGAGGAAGGAGAGGCAGGAATGCTCGTGGTGTTTTTGAGGGAAAGTATCGTGAGTTCATGTTGGTAAACAGGAAGCTGCAGATCCGGGGCAGGTTTGAGTGCCAGGCTGAGGAGTTTGAAGCTTATCCTTTATAGCAGATGGTGCGCCCCACGCACCCACCGCTCCCCAGTCCTTCTCTCTGCTAAAGACTAACTTCTTATTGCTGGATGCACCCCGGTTTTCGGTTCTAGTTCTTGGTTTCAATCCCTCACAAAGCCCAGAAGTTATCCCCTTTTTATGTTTACAGTTGATTGCAGGCGTTTCTGTAACACTTTGTCAGAGGCTGAGGTCAGCAGGGCTGGTCCTAATGAGGAGGCAGGAGAAATGAGACAAAAACGCCTGCACAGTTTATGAAAGGCAGACAGGTCAGGAGTGGGCAGCTGAGTCCAAGTGCAGGGGAGACGGAGCGGAGCAAAGGCTGAGTCTGAGAGTCCAGCCTCAGCTCCTGGGAGCGAGAGCCCAGACAGAGGTGTGGGAGGAGACGATGTATTTTGGAGAAAGGTGATGAGCTTGGTTTGAGAAGGGAAAAGGACAGGAACCAGTTTGTAACATGTTCTGAGAGCCCACTCTGGGCTCGTTCTGTGCTGGCTGGTCTGCAGTGGGGGGACAGTCAGGTGAAGATGCAGCCAGCGAGCCCGAGTCAGGGGGCCGGCTCACCAAGAGGTCTGCTGGGGGCAGAAGCGGAGATGGAGGGGTGCGCTGGTAGAAAGGGGGAGAACGCACAGGAGGAGGGGGCTGGAGGGGCCGAGAGCTGAGGACTGGACCTTGGGTCCCTTGACATGACAGGGCAGGAGGAAGGCATAAAGTCCAAGAGGCAACAAAGAAGGGGCGGCAGGCTCAAAACAAGGAGCGCCACAGAATAGTGACATGCTGTGCAGAGCAGAGCAGAGCAGAGGGAATTCCAGCAAGGGCCTGGCAGAGCTGAATGCTGCTCAGAGGGTCTAGAAATCAGACAGGGAAGACCTGTCAGACATGGGAGTTTGTGGGTCCTGGGAAAAATTGTCCACTTGGCAAGGACAAAGATAAAAGTAGAACTCTCCCATCCACATTTTGGTATATTCCACACAGGATGGTTTCCTGACTTGTGTACATATATATGCTCTTTCTTTTTACAAAGTTAGAATTGTATTTTCCACATTGACTATAACCTGCTTTTTTTTTTTTTTTGCGGTACGCGGGCCTCTCACTGTTGTGGCCTCTCCCGTTGTGGAGCACAGGCTCTGGACACGCAGGCTCAGCGGCCGTGGCTCACGGGCCCAGCCGCTCCGCGGCATGTGGGATCCTCCCGGACCGGGGCACGAACCCACGTCCCCTGCATCGGCAGGCGGACTCTCGACCACTGCGCCACCAGGGAAGCCCTATAACCTGCTTTTATTACACTGAATGTAGTGTGATCACCACAGCATCTGGATGGGTCTGGACTAGGGCCAACTTCAGGGGTACTGGAGGGCTGCACCTGCTGAGGCTGCAAAGCAGGGGGAGAAGCCGCCACCCCCCGCTGGCTGGGCCACTGCCTGCTGAGGTGTGGCTTCCCTAGCCCCTTCCTGCCACAGCACTTTCTCCTCGCCCTTTGTCCAGTCTTAGAAGTTGAACACTCCTGGAGAGGATGCTGTATTACACCAGCATTCACAAAGGCTCAGCTAGTCATGAAAAGAGGAGAGCTGAGGATGAGAAAATGTGTCCAGTTGTCAGCGTTCCCTCCTGTGGCTGCTCCAGACTTTCCCCACGTCTACCCGTCCTCTGATCCCATTCTCCTCCGCCTTCCTCTGGCTTGAAGGACAAGTGTTTTGACAAAATATCAAACCTAGGAAGCCCCAGTGTCAGGTACCTTCCCCCAGAGTATTCAATACAATGGAAAAGAATGTGTGCAATAAATCCACACACATCCCTGCAGGGTGGCCCATGTCCTGTTCAATTTACAGATGTGAAAACTGGGCTTGTAAGAGTTAAGTATAACTGATAACTAGGCGTGGCCTAGTTACTAGATTAATATAATATATAACATATATTCTAATATGCAACATGTACATTATTAAAATATATACCACAAATTCATATATAAGACATGTACTGGGGCCCTCCCTGGTGGCGCAGTGGTTAAGAATCTGCCTGCCAATGCAGGAGACACGGGTTCGAGCCCTGGTCCGGTAAGATCTCACATGCCGTGGAGCAACTAAGCGTGTGCGCCACAACTACTGAGCCTGCGTGCTGCAACTACTGAAGCCTGCATGCCTAGAGCCTGTGCTCTACAACAAAGAGAAGCCACCGCAGTGAGAAGCCTGTGCACCTCAACGAAGGGTAGCCCCCAAGCGCAGCAACAAAGACCCAACACAGCCAATAAATAAATAAATTTTAAAAATAAATAAAAATAATCCTTAAAAAAAAAAAGGCATATACTGAATGGAAACCCTGGGAGTCAAACTAAGTCTAAGAGCCACACCCATTGGTTCATATTAGCACAATGATGACTAAGAGGGTTTCCCAGAGGTTGGAAGCCAAGGTCCATAAGCCAGATATGGCTAGAAAGTGTGTTGTGTTTGGTTCTCCTGCTCTTTTAAAATAGGATAATTAACATGAGAATCAGAGTTTCAGTTTCTTGGGAAAAGGTGGGTCTGGGCTTCCATCACCAGGAGGCAACAATTGGCAGGGAGTTGTACAGTGGCTTCCCCTTCAGACAGCTGTGTGCTCTCCAGTTCGCCCGGACCCCACCGCTCCCTCTGGCCTCCCTGCATCAACAGCTGAGATCAGCTGTCATTCAAAATTGTGACTGAGCTGGAAATGTTCTCACCCTGGCTCTTGTCACTTGTTTCCATGCCTGTCTGGGTCCACAGGCCTGTGTCAGTCTTGGTGTAATGCAGTCTCCTTGCCAGGATCATTCACTTGAAAAAAAAAATGTATTGAAGGAATAATTGACAGATATAATTGTACATATTTAAAATGTATAACATGATGATTTGATATATATATATACACGTTATAGGATGATTACCAAGATCAAGGTAATCAACAAAGGGAAAATCCTTAAACTGAGTGGTAAGTCATAACAAAGTACTAATGTTTGGGCAGCAGAGAATCACCAAGAAAAGTATTTTTATCTGGGGTCACCCCAGTGTCCATAAAATCAAACCCATATAAATAAGGGCCTATTCTGCGTAGTCTCAAATTTAAGCTGGAAATTAGTCACATTTGGTGTGAAAAGTAGGTAGTTTTGTATTTTCCTTAAGTCATTTAATTTAATCATACAAGTAGAGTGGCCTCAAAACGTTAACGCATCCCTAAGCTGAATGCAAAAGATGATCTTTGGATAGTAATAACTTCTCCCTCTCCTGCTTAGGAGATTTAACACCATCCAAAAAGCTGTAACAGTTTTGGGAGAGGCCTTTATTTTGCAAAATGTGCTTTTTTTTCTCGGCCTATGTGTAGGGCCATTTAGGGAACAGCCGTGTTTGCACAGTAAGGTCTTTGGTGGAAAGTTGTTTTTGCAAGAGATACTCATTTAGTGTTTCCATATTACTGCATCCCTGTTGGCAGCAGGATGAAATGCCGTTGGAAGGTGAAAGTTACCATCTGCAGCTCAGACACTGGGAGCCTCAATGTTGAAAAGAAGTGGACAAATCCTAAAAAGGGCCAGGACCAACACTACATAGTTCAAGTCATGTGTTTTGGTACAACCACGGGTTTTTTTTCTGTAGGATCCTAGAGGGTTCTGCTGAGGTTATTTTCTTGCTTCCCTAGTGGATCAAGGGGAGATCCACAGACTATCAGTACTTTTCCTGTGCATGATTCTCCTCTAATTGTTCACTTATATGGATCAATTAGCTAATTTTTTATTGAGGTATAGTTGATTTACAATGTTGTGTTAGTTTTTGGTGTACAATATATATACTGTTTTTCATATTCCCTCCCATTATGGTTTATTACAAGGTATTGAGTATAGTTCCCTGTGCCATACAGTGGGTCCTCGTTATTTATCTATTTTACATATAGTAGTGTGTATATGTCAATCCCAAACTCCTAATTTATCGATATCCCCCTTTACCCTTTGGTTACCATCAGTTTGTCTTCTATGTGAGTCTGTTTCTGTTTTGTAAACAAGTTCATTTGTATCATATTTCAGATTCCACATATAAGTGATATCATATGGTATTTGTCTTTGTCTGGCTTACTTCACTTCGTATGATAATCTCTAGGTCCAACCACATTGCTGCAAATGGCATTATTTCATTCTTTTATTTTTTTTTTGCGGTACGCGGGCCTCTCACCGCCGTGGCCTCTCCCGTTGCGGAGCACAGACTCTGGATGCACAGGCCCAGCAGCCATGGCTCACGGGCCCAGCCACTCCGCGGCATGTGGGATCTTCCTGGACCGGGGCACGAACCCGTGTCCCCTGCATTGGCAGGCGGACTCTCAACCACTGCGCCACCAGGGAAGCCCTATTTCATTCTTTTTTATGGCTGAGTAGTGTTCCGCTATATAAATGTATCCCATCTTCTTTATCCATTCACCAGTCGATGGACACTTAGGTTGCTTCCATGTCTTGGCTACTGGCTACCGTGAATTGTTCTGCTATGAACACAGGGGTGCATGTATGTATCGTCAATTAACTAATTTAAGGACATTCTTTAAACACTCGTGGGCCAGGGGCCTAATCTACACTTTCGTCTGGGCGTAGAGTGTGGGACCCAGTGGTAGGGGGTCGGAGTGGGACTGGGATGGGGGCTTAGGGAGAGAGAAAGAAAATGAGTCAGACCAAATGGCTGAAAGGATCATGCAAACTCAGAAAAAGGCCTGAGGTGGGCTGCAGCCTGTGGACAGGTCAGTGCCACTCACCCTGACCTTGAGCTGGGTTCTGGGGTGCAGCCTCGCCCTGCTGCTTCCTCCTCTCTCGCCGTACACCTCTCCCCTGTCTCCCTCACTCCAGCTCCTTTGGATGCAGTGGAAATACTCAGAATATTGAGTTCCAGTCTTAGTCGGCCTTTAGCTGGTGATATAACCTTGGCCAAGATGTTTTGTTGCTCTGGCTGGTGGTTTCTTTTTATGTACAAGTAAGCACTTGACCAGAGGGGATAGGGTCCCTCCTAGCTCCAGGAGTCCCCAATACTGGGATCATGATATTGGCAGATTTTTTAGCTCGCCTACATAACCGTTTGCCCTGAAACAAGTGATGTTGAACTTAGGCGGTGTCACTCTCTAAAATGAGCCAGTCCACAAATAAAATGAATGTTTGAAAGCTTTCTATGATGGTGTTTAGTTTCTGCAAAATTTCTAGGACTCCTTTAATACCTTTGCAATGGTTGGGGCAGGGCAGCATCATGATCAAGGGCACAGACACCTGCAGGTTGCCCGGGCTGACTCCTAGCTCAGCTACTTCCTCGTTTTGTGAATTTAGGCAACTTGTTTAATGTTTCTTGCCTCAGTTTCCTCCTGTGTAAAGAGGTAAAATGAGAATCCCAACCTTTTAGGGTCATTGTTAGGATTAAATTAATTAATCTGTATAAATCTCTTCATGGGATGCCTGGTAGAGTGTGAATGTTCTGGGAATGCTAGCTATATTTACTATAATTTCTTATTTGCAATTATAGAAAAATAGCAGAGGCCTAGGGGATGGTTCAGAATACTAAGCTGGTAAATCCAAAAGGGCATGCTGAGTAGGAGGTGGCCAGTGATGGGGGCGATCCTGATTTATCATTTAGATCTCCTTTTTCTGGCTTTTCAAATATTTCTGATCTTAGAAACAAAACCAGGATGACTTCACGCCACCCTGCAAAGCACAGCCCAAGCTGTTTTCACTTCCTTACCACCCACTCATCCTTGGCAAAGGGCCATGGAGCCTTTCCTGATGCTGCTCCTCTGAAATGTCCCTGGTGAAGGCGGCCAGTGACCTAGCTGGGAAACCCAATGGTTTCTACTCACCCCTCATCCCTCTCCATCTTGCTGGTGTTACCTGATCTTTCTCTTAAATTCTAACGTCCATGTCTCGTTCCTGCGAAAGAGCAACACCTCTGTGTCTCTTAACAGCTCCATTTCAGTAGGGTCAAAGTTGAAGTCGTTTTCCTCCTAAACATCTCCTTCCCTGTGATCTCTGCTTTGGTTTGGAAAGCTGCCATCAGCCCCAACAGTGGCCTCAAAATCTCCATGCCTCGGGACTTCCCTGGCGGTCCAGTGGTTAGGACTCTGCTTCCACGGCAGGGGGCACGGTTCGATCCCTGGTCGGGGAACTAAGATCCTGTATGCTACACGGCGTGGCCAAACAAAACAAAAAAACAAAACTCAGTGCCTCTTTTGCCCTCCTTCTCTCACCTGTCCCTGCAGCAACCCTAAATTGGGACTGATTAGCTCTCGCTCGGAGGACCCACCCTCCCTCCGCTACCACCCACTGTACTGGCTGCCACCAGCAGGATCTCCTGACCCTTAGCTCTGAATGCCCATTCTCAAAAACATCCGATGACTTCACATTATCTACTGAATAAAGTCCAAACTCCTTATGCTAGTGCCAAATCCCCCAGCACCCACTGCCCCTACAGAAAAAAAAAAAAAACTGACCCCAAACCCCAGTCTTTCTGTGCAACCTCATTTCCTGCTATACTCCCTCACTCCAGACAGACTGAAGAGCCGAGTTCAATTGTCTGTGCCACATGGTGTTTGGTGCCAGAGCATGGTAAGCACTCAGCAAATATTTGTCCAACAGGAAAGAAATACGATACGTTGTCAAATAGGAACTATGGCAAATGCTAAAATTCATGAGGAAGAAGCTTCCTAAATATTTGTTCTTCTCTGCAGAGGCCAAGATGATGACTTTTCCCCTAATGCTTGGAATATGAAGAAATTGGGATGTACTTTCACTGCAAGGTTGAAGCTTTCACTTGAAAGGAGAAATTATTTCAGGTTGCTGGGCAGAAGGTACTTTCACAATTACAATAACATTTGAAAGACACTACAATGTAATGTCCCCTTATAGGAAGGCAATGAAACGATGAATTATAAGGACCATTAGATGATTGGAAGGATTTTTTTCCCCGTTTATCAGATTTTTCTAATAAAGACTCAATTCTCATTTGAGGCAAGTTCTTTTGGGGACTTTCCCAATACAATTCCAATTTATTTTTCCATTAGCGGGGAGCAGTTCTTAGATTTTTTTCATTATAAGCCCACAGTGCCATGTCCTGCTAGAAGTGTCAGGGTCCCACTCCCCAACACTTCTGAATATCACCCTCCTTGCCTCTCTGTTGTTGCTGAATGGCAACATAAATGTGGCCAGTGAGATAGGATTCAGGTTGGAAAATTAGAAAACTGTTAAAAAAAAAATATCCCACAGGGAGTTCTAATAAATGCTGAAATACAAGAGGATTTATCTGTGTGATCTTATGTTCTGGGTTTGGGGAAAATGAATGGAATAGAGAAATTATGATCATCATTATTAGAAATAGGTCATTTTTGGGGCTTCCCTGGTGGCGCAGTGGTTGAGAGTCTGCCTGCCGATGCAGGGGACGCAGGTTCGTGCCCCAGTCCAGGAAGATCCCACATGCCGCGGAGTGGTTAGGCCCGTGAGCCATGGCCACTGAGCCTGCGCGTCCAGAGCCTGTGCTCTGCAACAGGAGAAGCCGCAATAGTGAGAGGTCCGCGAACTGCAAAAAAAAAAAAAAAAAAGAAAGAAAAAATAGGTCATTTTTGTCCTCTCTAAGATGGTTTTAGGATGTGTATATGCATAAGTCACACATTGATGGAAGCTTTACCTTTTTGGGTCTCCAGCCACCTTAATGAGGTTTGGCTTCTTGGTCTCTCTACCCCTTCAATCCATGCTCAATTGTATTAAATTCAAGTCTTAAACTGAAAATAAGTATAACTACATACTTTTTTCAACTAATGAGTGACAGGGTGTGGAATTATGGAGTGCATAATAAGCGCCGTGGATGGCCTAAAAAGCCTAAAACATTTCAGAATGTTTTAGGTTTCGCATTTGAATGTGCACATGTCATCTTGTAAGAGCTCAGGGTCCTTCATGAAAACAATCAAGCCCTGGGGACTTCCCTGGTGGTCCAGCAGTAAAGACTCTGCACTTCCACTGCAGGGGGCACGGGTTCCATCCCTGGTTGGGGAACTAAGATTCCCACATGTCGCAGGGTGTGGCCCCCAAAATTAAAAAACAACAACAATAACAATCAAGTCCTATTTCTGAAGATCTGGCTGCCTTCCCCAAATTCCTGACCCCTCTCCTCTACCCTTTGTGCAGAGTCATGTGATGGGAAGTTTTGAGAAGAAAAGGAACACAAACCCACAGCCTCCTGGACAAGTTCAAGTATTTCTGTCCCTGTCCTGCCTGTAGTAGGCACTACTATCCTCCCACAGCAGCTCGGCCCCAAAGGCAGCTGCAGCCCTGGCCTCACTCAACTGCTTAGTCTCTGCTCCTCCCCGACCTGCTGCTCTCTGCTCTTACCCTTTTGTGGACTCACTTCTCTCTTTTTTTTTGGTATGTGGGCTTCTCACCGCCGTGACCTCTCCCATTGCAGACCACAGGCTCTGGATGCGCAGGCTCAGCGGCCATGGCTCACGGGCCCAGCCGCTCCGCGGCACGTGGGATCTTTGCGGACCGGGGCACGAACCCACGTCCCCTGCATCGGCAGGCGGACTCTCAACCACTGAGCCACCAGGGAAGCCTCTCACTTCTCTTTACTTTCTGTCTTTTGGCTTCTTCTACCTTTTTGCTCAGGGCTTCTGCCTACTCCATCCCCTGTCTTTCTGCTTCTGTCCTGACACTGAAGGAGACTGTATGTCCTTGTTTCAAAGACCTTCAGAGATGAGATCTGATGAGTTCCCTTGGTCTCAGTCCTGTTTAAGTCACCCCTACAGGGCAGGTCCAAGTGTCAGGGCCCTATATCCTGGGATCGTCTGTAAAACAGCTAGGACATCTCACTGTTGTGAAAAAGAACTTTTGATTTTCTATCAGTCTACCTATGTATCACTTGATTAATAATAGGAAAATGATTACTCAGTACATTTAGCTGGTTTGGTGTGTGAAAGCTTTTTAGATAACCTGGTGTCTTTAGGAGAAAAACCAATGAGAACAGGAGGTTCTCAGTGATGAAAGGAGGGGTCAACTATTCATCTGGTGAAAGAAGTCTACATCTAGGGAAAGGAAGATGGCTCAAGGCTGTGAACCAGGCCTAGGGGTCCCCCAGAAAGGAACAGGAACCCAGCTGGCACAAGACCTGAGTTCCTCTAGAAGGAGGCCTCTGTGTTTGTACTCAACCATGTTCAGGTTTTTTGCAGCTCTTTTAAAATTGTTCTCTTGCCCCCTAGCCTGGGAAGAACTTGCTGACTTCTCCCTTACCTCTGGGATAAGACATGCCTTCCCATGCCAAAACAGAGGCAGGTCACTCTTACAATGTGTCCCCTCAATAAGCACTTTTAAGTTCACAAAGCATATTGCTGTCCAAAAACGTGTTAGAGAATTTTTTTTTTTGTGGTGCACAGGCCTCTCACTGCTGTGGCCTCTCCCGTTGCGGAGCACAGGCTCCGGATGCGCAGGCTCAGCGGCCGTGGCTCACGGGCCCAGCCGCTCCGCGGCATGTGGGATCCTCCCGGACCGGGGCACGAACCCGTGTCCCCTGCATCGGCAGGCGGACTCTCAACCACGGTGCCACCAGGGAAGCCCCCATTTTAGAGAATTTTGACAAAGTTAATTTTATAAAGCATTCTGTGGAGATTGTTTTGGAAGGTTTTACTGACAATTCCGCGCACCAAGATTTTCTATTCAGAGGATGTTCTTGATTTCTTGTACCATTTCTACCTTCCCAAACGCTTTCCATAGAAGCTGACTTGAGCAAGGCTATTGAATGGAGCGTTCAGAGTTCTGGAAGATTCTTTTCCCTGAAGATTCACCTCAGCTCTCACTCCTGTTCGTTTCTGAAGCGATAGGGCATTTTCAGTTGTATCTGAGATACTAATTAGAATGTCCATTGATGGAAGAGAACTGCCTACCCTTTACCCTCCTTCATCTTGTCTTAAGCTTTGTGATTTTGATCCTAAGCCAGTGTGAAATTTAAAGTAGGAAGCAAAACCAAAGCAAAGAGCAAATATTTACAAAAAGCCTCCAGTGGAGGTGTGTAGATGGGGCATACAGTAGCAGCCCTGCAACTATTTGTTGGATGGTCATAAGACACATTGTTTTTTCACTCAGGTAAAAATATCACAGCAACTTTCTAGCAGGGGTCAATGACCTGAGGACACCTCTAGCCTTGAGGATTTTTGTTACAGTGTTGCTTTTTTATCCAGCAATCTTCAGTGTTTTCCTCTTACCAAAGCCTGAGACCGGGTACAGTTTTCATAACCTGCCTTGTTTCCCATGATGCCTCTGTTTACTCCCCCTGCCCAGGTGCCATGAATGCTGATGCACTGCGCCCTTTGTGTGTGCACTCCTCCTTCTCTTGTAATGCTTATTTCCTTCCCCCTACATCTGCCCAAATCCTGCACCCATTCTTCAAGGCTCAGAGAAAGTGTGTCCTCTTCCACAGTCCTCCTTCATTCTGTCAAAGAATGCTGCAGTGGCTCCCATGTGCCTACCATACAGTGATGAATAAGGTGGTCCCTGACCTCAAACAGTGTAACAGCTGAGCGAATGAGGCAGATAAGTCAGCAGACGATTATATCGGTGCTGCCCAGCTTTTCTTTTCACTAAATAAAACACAGAGAAAACGATATTCATCATGGGCCCCCAGCCTGCTTGTAGCTGGAAGGTTCCAGCTGCCCCAGATCTGACCCAACCACTCCAAAGACTGAGAGGCACTGAAGCTTGCCCTTCCTCTAACTAACACCAGCTTGGAAACTCAGGGCGATGCTACAGTGTGATAAATCCACTGGTAGGAGTAGGAACAGAGTACCACGCGTCCCTCTCCCAGTCTTGAGGGAAAGGGAAGGCTTCCTGGGAGGTGGCATCAAGCTGAATCTTGAAGAATGTTAGCTAGCCAAAGAGGACGGTGGGGTGGGACTGGGGAGTGAGTTGCCAGAGGCAACAGGATGTGCCAT
Source organism: Monodon monoceros (assembly GCF_005190385.1). Taxonomy (NCBI): domain Eukaryota; kingdom Metazoa; phylum Chordata; class Mammalia; order Artiodactyla; family Monodontidae; genus Monodon; species Monodon monoceros. The sequence goes on from NW_021703775.1 coordinate 7,522,601, forward strand.
TTGGTGGCTGGCAGGGAACGGTTCAGGACGGCATGTCTTGGCTTGAGGGGCAGAGGCTAGAATGTGGCTCTAGTGGCAAGCAGGCATGAGATGAGGAGGGTCTTGGGTGTTCCTCCAACCAGACTGTGAACTCCTTGAGGGTTAAGACCACGTTTTCAATTCTGTGTCTTCTAAACTGATCACCTAAGGGCTCCATACAGCATCAGTGTTTGATAGAAAAGTCTCTCTTTACTAGCGACAGCATCGTGATGGCTGCCACGAGACATGTGAACAAGTCTCTCTTAAGAGTGATGTGAATGAGAAAGGTGTTTTCTACGGTTTGTGTTAGTCCCACTGGAGCAGAGAGATCTGCCAGGCTCCATTCCCTCTCGTTTCCAGGACAAGCTCTGGTTTCTCTTTAAAGAATGCCTGAAGTGGTTTTTTATTCTGACGCTGATTTGGTTACTTAAGCATTGTCTTGAGCCTCCCATGCTGTTGCCTTTCTATCCTCTGCTGTGTGATGCCGGGTCTGGGAGTGAGCTGGCTGCAGTTGCTTGGCTTCCTGGAACTGGCTTTCTGTTAATATCTGCCCTTAGGAGGCAATGGTTGGAGATTAGAAGGCAGAGGAAGGAGAGAAGCTTCCTGCTTCTGGAAGTTGTTGGCAACAGTTGCAAAAACAGTGGGGGATGGGGTGATTCCTGTCTCCAGATGCCCAGGCTAAGGCAGCATCTTTACAGGGTTCCAGACCAATAGCAGCAGTTCTCCAATAGTGCATCAGCAGATGCAAGCTCCAGGTGTCCACCCAGGGGCACTAGCAGTCTCTGATCCTTGGGTATCCATCCTGCATCCTCTTTGTTCTTCATGCCCCTTCTTTCTTCATTCAGCCCTTCCAACACCTTTGCAAGCAATCTCCTGTATAATATTCCCTCCATGCACAATACCTAGGATAGTTTCCTTCCTTCCCTTCCCTCCCTCCCCTTTTTCTTTCCTCCCTCCCCCCTTTTTTCTCCCTTTCTTCCTTTCTCTTTCTTCCTTTCTTCCTCCCTCCCTTCCTTCCTTCCTTTCTCTCTCTCTCTGCCTTCCTTCCTTCCTCTCTTTCTTTTCTTTCTTTCTTTCTTCCTTCCTTCCTTCCTTCTTTCTTTCTTTCTTTCTTCCTCCCGCCCTCCCTCCCTCCCTCACTCCCCCCCCCCCTCTCTCCCTCCCTCCCCCCCCCTTTCTCTCTCTCTTTCCTTCCTTCCTCCTGGTCTATGGCTGATACAGACAAATACTTGTAGAGTTGTGTTCAGTTGCTATCAAAAAGGGTACAGAAACACTAGGTCTATGAAAAAGATGACAGAGATTATGTTGTCTTGATACCCAGAAGTCCAATGGCCTGATATTTGGCAATCATGGTCCTGGGTATATTATTTGAGTAAAGGTTTTTGTCCTGTTTGAAATGTATTGATGGAGTAGCATAGTTGAGCGGCTCAAATTGGTTTCATGCATGGATGGATTTCAGATGCAGGGCTGTTGATCCAGCATCTTTTCCAAGTGCCAAATTCACAGAGGAAGAAAAAGAAAAGAAAAAAGTGGCCAAGGCTCTGAAATTCTCCAGCACAAAATTCTCTTCCATCATGCCTTTGGAGTATACATCAAATAGAATAAAACCAGTGAGTCAGCTTTAATGGTGTGGCTAAGGCACTTAGTTAGGGCAGAGTGATCCCTCCAAGCCTCCTAAACTTCCTGCCATGTGGCATTGCCGAGGGCGCCTGTTCCCAGTAAGATGGTTGGATTCTCTTTTGTTTTGGGGTTTTCTTGAAAAATTTTTGCAGTATCTTATATACATATATAAACACCACTGGCCACAACACTTCAGTATGGTAAGGGCTTATAATTCCATAATCATGTAGCCACACAGCCTGGCTTTTGTCTGAATAACCTGATAGGTACACCTACCCCGACAGTGTGAATGTGAACGAATAAGAAAGGCATCTTTAGGGGTTCTTTCACAAAGAGATGGGTGAAGGTGTGGAGAGAAAGTGTAAAAATGAAAAATTAAAATAATTTAGCTCTCTGCTATCCTTCATCTGTATAAACCTTAATGTCCACCTAGAGCTGAATATTAAATGTGGTGGTTGGTTCTATTTGAATTCTCCCATTAATTTCTTGGACCTCATGTGCCCTGTCTGATTATACAACAGAAATACTGTGTACCTGTGTCTGAAACACTCTGTGGTTAACAAAGAGTTAATACGCTCTTACTGCCCACCCTGGTCCAAGTTCCCCTCTAACTTCTAGACTAAAGGGATAGAACACACCATTTATCAAGTAAAATGGGAGGGTAAAAAAAAAAAACAGGAATGTGATGTGATGTGATTCCTCTTGAAGCCTTTACAATAGAAAAAAAGATCCCATTTGAGCCAGTAGCCAAGAAACCAGAATCACGACATTTAACAACACTCATAAATGATGCAAGTTTGATGGTTCGTGCATGGAGGGGACAGGAGCAGAAAAGAACTAAAGATCATGTGTTTGATTTCTTAGAAGTTGATTGCTGCAGGCACAGTCCCCACCAACAACTACTCCCCATCAAAGTGATAAAAGGAAAAGATTAGCTTCCTGTGTGTACTCTGTTTTTAGGTCAGATGTCACCTCCAGGAAGCCTTCTCCGCCCTGAGAATCTGATTGAGGGTCCATCCTATCTTCTGTCCTGGTAGCTTGAGTTTATGGTGCTGTCTGTGGTCTCCTTCCTTACTTACCTCTCCCACTAGTCGGTGAGCACCCCTGGGTAGGCACCAGCTGCCTCTGCACATCTTAGGTGCTCCAGAAACATCTGTGGAAAGAACAGCCACCACATCACAGTTTTGTTGGAGACGGAACATAGAGTGGTGAAGTTACAGGTAGAACTTCTAGCCTAAGTCCCTCCCAAGTTTCCACTGACTGTGTGAACTTAAAGGCCAGGATAAGGCAAAAAGAGAAGATGCAGAATAACGGAGCTAGAGAATCATCGCAGAAAAGATAGAAAAGGGAAAAAGAACTAGACTGGACTCAGTGGGGTTAGGAACCCCTTTAATTGTTTACCAAACAAATTCCACAGACATAGTCAGCAAATCCAGGATCGTGTGCTCTGCAAAGTGAGGGTGAATGATCAATCCATTCTAACCCATACCTTGGCATATATCACATGCCATTCTGACTTCTTAGGACAACAAACTGAAATCCAGGCTTTCCAGAGCTAAAACATGATTGGTTTGTGACAAGTTTAACTGTATCACCAGATTTCTTCCAAAACCTGTCCTTCTGCTGCCAGATGGAGTAGCAACAAACGATCAAAAAGGCCCCCTAAGGAAGGCAGTTCTGTCTTTCCTGCTTTTTGTCTTCTGCTGTGGGTTCGCCACTAACCCTCTTCCAGGGGGAGTTCTGCCATCTATCCTGAATAAGCCCATTGAGTCTGTAGTTGAAGCTTGTCCTTTGCAGCTTTCCTTTCTCTCTGACATATGCCTCTGCTTGTAGAATGTTTGTGAATGCTTTCATTTCCTTCCCTCACTGAGAGAGAAAAAATGGAGAAAGTGGAGAGAAACGCATCTTTTTAATATTCATCCACTTAACATTTTGTCAGTTACTGAAGGTGTAAGCAGAGAGGTACAGGAATGGTGGAGGGGCTCTGGAGTCAAACTGACCTGGGTTTGAATTGTGCTTCCATCATTTACTAGTGCCTACATTACTATTTGTATCAGTTTGTATGGTACTACTCTTTGTACTATTAACCTTTCAGGGCCTCCGGTTTCTTCCTCTGTAGAATGCAACTAGGAGCTACCTGGGCTATTTGGTTTTTTGTCCAGTCTTGTGGATGGGGCTTTGTCAAATGGTAGTGCTTTCTTCATCCGCAAGGAAATTGCTTGCCTGTCATTGAGCATTGTAGAGCAAGGCCTAGGGCTTTCCATTCCCAAGAGATATTTCAGGCAAGGTGTATCAAACAATGTATCAAAGGTTTTATCCGAGAGTGGTTTCAGCCTTTATTACTTACATCTGGTCATGAAATTGTTGCCAGTTTGCTAATAGGAAATGTCTTTGTCATAGATTACAGGAAATCTGGCCCTCAGGCCAGTTACTAACCCAAGTCACAGTACATACAAGATACTAAGAAAAACTGGGGCAGACCACTCGGGCTTTCTATAGATGATTATCTATTTGGTTCCGAAGTTAACCTCCAACTTTATGAAATGGTGATAGATTAGGACATGTGGCTCAGGAGAAAGGGGCAGGACAGCGTGGTGTAGTGGAAAAAATCAGAGGCTTTAGCACTCAAACGATCTGCATTTAAATTCTAATTTATATTATCTTCTTCCCAGTCGCTTAAGCAAGTCCTTCTCCCTAAGTTCTGGGCTCCTCGTCGGTAAACTGGGCATAACGATGCCTATCGCTGGGGGTGTCGCGAGAGCCAGAGACATCGGTGAGGTGCCTGGACGCGCGGGGCCTCAGAAGCTCTTGCTGGATTAGGTCGGGAGCCTCCCCGGGACCTGTCACTGGGAATGCCTCCCTGGCAGGATGGCGGGGACGGGATCCCACCTTGGGGTAGGGGCTGAGGCCGGGGCACCCCGGGTGGTCGGGTCGCGCCCCAGGCGGAGGCTGGGGGCTCCCCGGGGCCTTTTGTTGGCAGCCTGAGCGGCCTCTGCGCACACGCCCGGGAGGATTAAAGCCAGATGTGGCGGCCGGGCGACACCGAGCGCTCAGAGGCCGGGACCGGAGACCCAGACGCCGCTCCAGACCCCGCGGGGACGGTAAATGAAGCGGGGGAGATCTCACGAGAATGATACAGGCTGCGAGACGGAGCCCCTAAATGACAGCCGGGCGGGCCTCTGGCGGGAGGCTCGGCCGCGCGGGGGCGCCCGGTGGACGGCGCGCAGCACCGGTGGCCAATGGCTGGCGGGGTCGCGGGCGGGGCCGGGCGCGGGGGCCGCAGCGCTCTAGCGGCGGGGCGGAGCCGCGCGGGGAGGCGGGGCGCCCGGCAGCCCGCCAGCCATTGGCCACCGGTGCTGCGCGCCGTCCACCGGGCGCC
>NW_021703775.1:7528017-7556490 GCF_005190385.1 Monodon monoceros
GGCCCCGGGTCGCGGGAGATCCACCTGCTGGTAACGGAGCAGCCTGCGCCGCGGCCCGGCCTGGAGCTCGTGCGCCTCCGGCTGCTGCGGGGCCGGCTCGGGGCGCGGGCGGACCGGGCCTCGGGGCGGGGCGCGGGCCGGGCCGCCCTGGGTTCGCCGTCAGCCCCGCTCCGCCGCCGCAGCCCCGGGGTGCTGCGCGCTCTCGGGGTGACCGGCCGGGCGCCTGGTGCGTTCTCGGCGCTCCTAGGCGCGGCGGGGCTTGTCGCCTTTGGGGCAAAGTGGAGGAAAGTGGGGGTTTGGGGATGCAGAGGGGGAGAGAGAGTTGCCCGCAGGACCTGCTGCCCCAGGGCGCACGCCTGTCCCGGAGTCGGCGGCGTCCCGGGGCCGCGGGGCAGGTGCGGCGGGGGCGAGGCGGCCCGGGCGCAGGGTCTGGGGCTGCTGCCGGGTCGGCGAAGCGTACACAGTCCTGGCGAATTTTCCTACAAAGTCAAGACCCGCCGGTCCTCTGTGCAAGCGCACCCCCATCCCCAGGCCTCAGTTCCGCCTTAACGAGGAAGCTGCAAGTGGGACCCTCGGGTTGGGGCCAGGTGATTCCACTGAGTGTACCCGGTGACAGCGGGAAGGCGTGTTTTATGAGCTGGCAGTCAGACCACTCGCGCGCCCGCTTTTTATTTCTCGCAGCGTGCGTTTCTCTGGAGCCCGTTCATTGCTTACAATCCGAATTGCGAAATATAAGCAGGCGCAGTGCATGTTTTCAGTGCTTTCCATATATTTTGCTGTTGTGCTTTTGCTGTCGGACGACTTCTGATAAAATAGAATGACAACGTCGTTCGTTAGAATTTAGAATCTAAATTTAGAAGTGAATAATATGCGTTTAGTGGTTTATGTTTCTTTTTCTGAATGTTTTTTAAAAAAAGTTCCATTAACAGGTTATCCTAACAAAGGTTTCTTTAGCCCACACGTGTAAATCTGAAAACGCACAGGACGATGAAATTATGTAAGCTGTATTGACGAAAAATAGAAATCCTTTTATAAACGTAAAACCAATGAATTTTAACATGATTGCGGTGTATAAAGTTGTAGGGCTTACATCCCGGATTTCATGATGGTGCCTTTCCTTAAGGCATCTCTGTCCTGCCTGTGGGATGATAATTAAGCCATATGTTAAGTGTTTTCGGCCATAGAATATATTGACTATTTCAGAGAACACTTTAAAATCCAACAAAGGTTATGTATCTAATAATAACATAAAGGACTGCAGCCCTTAAAGGACTGTTAATAAAACAGATTTTTCAGTGTGAGATCTGGAGTTGAAAGTTCCATACAGCTTTGTCAGGATGGAGAAGATGACCAGTAACTTAAGCCACTGCCTTTTTTGTTGTTAAGAATTCAGATGTGTTAAGTGATAGTCACAGGGAGTGACAAGGTGTTAGACTGAAATTTTTACAAATGTGGACAGTGATGAAAAATATGTGTTACTTCTTCTCTTGCTTTAGGTAGTCAGTCAATCCAAAGGGCTCTTGGCTGTCCAGCCTCACCTCTCCTGTTTTGAGAGCATGGGGATCATTGGTTTTACTCTTGTTCTGTGCAGTTAAACTTCATTAGTGTGCAAACCCTAATTAAAAATGTATGATGACATTCTTCCTGAGTAAAATGCTCTTGTATTTCTCTTGCAGAATTTCAGGTCTTATTTGTTGGCAGAGTTCATTATAAGTATTTTCTTCAAACCAGAGATTAATTACTTCCTGGATCCAATATTTAATATTCCTTATGTTTTTCCCGTTACCAATACCATATCTATAGTCTACTTTGATTATAGCGTTCATTCACTTTTACTTGTCTCTCTACCCATTTATACTGAATTTTATGGGATTTATTTGTATTTAATAAAACTATGTTTCAAAATATCCTTTATTTTCTGATTCTCTGCTTCTCTACTTCCCCGTGATTATTGACTGAATGTCTACTCTAATAACCTGTATACTTTTAGTTCTTTTACCAAAGGACAGAGTCCTTCTTGAAGTAAGGTAGGGCTAAGGATATAGCAACAGAAAGTTACATGAATTTTTATATGATGCCACAACAGGATTAAAATTCCAAGTTACATAATTCACTGAGTTATCCCTTCTCTTTTTATAATCAGAATTCATTATCGAGTGCTTATTGATATAAGACAATATATTAGGCACTTTATGGAAATGAGTTGAAATTCTAGAATTTCACCATGAAGACTGTTGACATGGATATGTTAGAAGGTGAATAACTTTGGTTTTAGAAAATTATCATAACTTGAACGTGAGAATATCTTTGGAGTTCTTTGTTTGCGGAGAGTAAGGGGAGGGGAGTTCAGTGCTTCTAGAATATTATACCACAGAGCTGCTGGCCAAGGAGGATCAACAGGCTGCCTGGGTGTGAGTGTGGGGGGGGGGGAGGGCCTAGCCCAGGGTACAGGAAGTGAGAAATTCGTTTCAAGTTTTAAGTTGAAACTTTGAAATTTCCTGTGAATTTTGCAGTTTATTCTATAATGGATCCATACTGGTTGTAGAGTATAATTATTTTTTTAAATTCACACTTAATCTGTTGGGTAAAGGTAACACCCCGGGATGATTCTCTGGTGTAACCTGAGACTTGGAATATCCCTGGCGCTTCTAGGGGCCCCGGTGCAGGTGGCCTAGTTTGAGAGGCAAAGGGTGGGAGATGAGGACTTGGACTTTGGAGTCATGCAAATTAGGGTTCTGTCTCTGGGTTCATTTTTTTGTGTGTAAGATAGGGTCAGCAATGCCTGCCTCACGGGAGTTGAAGATTGAAGATTTAGAACGTGTGAGGGACACATAGAAAACCCTCAATGAGTTGTAGTGTCTGTCATTCTTACTGTTAATCCTGTGCCCTAGTGGTATCTTTTTTCACTAGTGGAGGTTTCTAGCAACATCACTTTTACAAACCAGCTGAGATGGTAGTTTCTGAATTGCCTACAAATGGCCGCTTTAATCAACTGCCCTCTTCGCCATAGGGAATTGTCCCTTGGGCTTCCCAGGCCTTTTTGGAGGTGCATTAACTCACCCCACTGGAGTGTCACTTAGTGGATTGCCAAGTGCATCTCATGGTCCCCCTGTGGCCAGCAGGAATCAATGCACATCTTGTCGTGCCTGATATGCCCTGAGGGAATGAGACCGGCTGTGTACAGAGCCGCCTGAACCAGTGACTGGCTGCAGGTTTTTGATATGGTTTTATTTTTTAATACAGTTAACATTTATTAAGAACCTATTAGGTGCTAGGTGACTATGCTTAAGTACTTCTCAGGACATGATTTCATTCTCTTTTCTGAACTTTGCTAGATGGGAGGTGATCTCCAGATTTTTTTCAGCTTTGCTAGATGGGAGGTGATCTCCAGGTTTCCTGAGTTAAAGCAATGCTAAGTGATTAGTCCTGGGTCCTATGGTATCCTGGTTGGATTGCCGCATTTTCTAAATGCTGAAATAGTCCCAGTTTACACCCGGGGAGTAGGTTAATCGTTGGAAAAATGACATTTATTTTACAATGATGATCAATAGCAATCATAACTGTAATCTTTTTATTATTTATGAGAACAGGAGGGTCCAGGACAGGTAGTTTTCTCATGTTACGGATGAACCACAAAGCCAAGATAAGTGACATGCCTGAAGTCCCGCAAGCAGTGATGGAGCTGGATCTAGGACCTAGGGCTTTTGACCCTTGTAGGTTGTAGTCTGTCAGTTTTCTTTAAAAAATTTAAAACATTAACTATTATTGTGCAACAGGAGGATTGCAGAGAGGGAAGGTGATGTTACTCAGGAACCATTATGTGATCATTAGGGTTCTCAGCTTGGAATCTGTGGCTTATTATTTAATGAGCCCCACCACTTCCCCCTTTAAATAAGTAACCATAACTTTGTTTCCACAGGCAAAACAAAACCAATGAGGAGGGAGTACAGTTGGAAGCTTTTTTCCCTGGAGAAGAACCATATCATTCTAGTGTATTAAATGTCATTTGGATATGGGAGTAACCTTTACAGATACAGTTCAGCCCAGCCAAAAATCTGTTTATAACAGTGACTGATAAATGAAGAAACTAATATTTTGCATCACTGAGCAAGTTTTTCTTTCTCTCTTCCCCCTGAATAGGAAGAAAGAAGCCTGCAGCATCCACCTATGAAGACCGTGCAGACAGTCCTGAATAGTAATTGTGGGTGGCGTGGCTGCCAGGCTGCTTCTGCGGAGCATCTGAAATGAACCTCTCCTATTGATTGTTTTGATTGGCCCGGAGCCAGGAGTACTGGCTTCACCTGACTTCAGGATAAAAAGAAAACGGTCTTGATTATCATCCTAAACATATGAACCAGTGTGATGGTGAAATGAGATGAGGCTCCGAAATGGAACTGTAGCCACTGTTTTAGCATTTATCACGTCGTTCCTTACTTTATCTTGGTATACTACGTGGCAAAATGGGAAAGGTAAGGAAAACATCTCCAAAAATGTGCATGGCATGTAGTAGGTGTTTTGCTTTGTCAACGGTGCGTAGATGCTTGAGTTAAATGCCCCTACAAGCTGCATGTTGCATGTTATCTGCTGGCGGCCTGCCAGTTTCTTTCTGACACAAAAATGAGGCAGTATTCTTGGACGGAGGAGACAGAATTTCTCATTTGAATGGGGTTTGTTTTGGTTTTGATTTCTTGTAATTGCACTTGGAGAAACATGCTCATCAGTGGTTTATATTATAAATGGCAGCCAAGTCGAGTAACAAAGACTTCTGTTTGGGCATTTTATTTTTTATTATTAAACATCATAAATGTTTAATAATCTTCCTTGTACCGGATGTTGTATAAAACGCGTCAAAGGACAATCGGTGCCTTCATGAAATTTACATGCTGATTATACGAATGATTTGGTGCTGTGTAGTTAATGATTTAACCAGCATGTGTTGACAGATTGCTCTTTAGGCAAGACTATTTTTGAAGTAAGTGAGGAGAAATTCTGATATGAAAATTTTAAAAGTTTAAAAATTAATTTTGTTTAGACTATCAAACTGTGTTTCTAAGGAAGGTTGTGTGTTTAGTGATTGGAAGTATATTCAGGGCTAATGCATTTCTTTGCTTTTTTTGAAGAGGAAATATTTACAGTAAATTCCTACCCCTACTTTTTACCTGTCTCCTTTCCTTATATTAATCTAGGGAATATTGATGGCAAGAAGAATGGAGGTGAGTATTGTATTTGGTTTGTTAGAGTCAAGGTAGACTAGTAGTTGTCACCTGGTTATTGGAAGGTGGTGTTGCTGGCATTATTTTATTGACTTGTATGAAAGTAACTGAAAAGATGTGTTCACGACTTAATTTTTCTCTGGTGTGTGTATTGATATGTATATATCTGTGTGAGTATATGTGTATATATGAAATAAGTTGATATAAGTGGGAAAACGTGTTCTGTGCTTTGAGCAAGTATAGTATTGGTATTGTTTTTCTCTTTTTCTCTGAGTTGGACTCTAATTTCGGAAGGAACTGTTTGGGGAAAATGAATGAAATACTTTCTGAAGACCTTTCTTCTTTGCAGACTAATATATATATATTTTAGATTTCATTCTTTAATCGTACCAAAGGGAGAAGACTTACTTAAGAAGAACTTTGCGTAGTTAATCAAACTATTGCTTGTCCCTGACGTGAACAGAACAGATGACTGGCCTTAAAAGTCTACTTAGGAAATAAGAGTAAATGACCCTAAGAAGAGTATATGGATTTTTTTCTTATCAGGAAACTTATCTATTCAGAGAGTTATAGTAACAGAAACTTGACCCTTTTTGCTGTGTCTTATTTAAAGGATTAAAACTTTTGGAATCTCCATTCCTTTTATCTTGTTCCATATGTAAAGCTATTATAAGCATTATTTTTTTGTGTGTTAAGTGGTGTTTAGAATCAAAATTAATTTCAAAACATATAACGATCCTTTCACCATGTAGTATTAGAGATACACACAAAAAGCCTCTTCTCTTTGATTATCACTCTTCGAACAGTCTGTAGTCCTTCTGTGCATATTTTTCTGCTCTGTTTTGTCTGCTTAGTGTTTTGTCCGGACTCTTTCAGGTGTCAGCAGAGGTCTCCCGTCGTGCTTCTGTAAAACCCTCTGTGCTTTAATGCCAGCGTTTATGTAACCACTCTGACCGCTGAGCATTCGGATTCCTTCTAGATCATTCTGGCAGTCAGCCTGGATTTTCCAGAGCCAGCCTCATTTCAGATCTTTAATTCTTACATACTCATAAACCACGTGCTCTGCTTTTTATATTGAAAGCATGGTTTCTGTAATCACCGATGTTTCTGGACTCATAATTTTTATTTTTCACTCATTCATTGGTCCCTTTCATGTACCTGTCCTGTGCCTAGCACTGTGTTATATGCTGTGAATATGAAAAGGAAGAAGATACTTCACACCTTTGGGAAGCTCAAGGACTAGTAGGGGGAAGATGCAAGTAAAAAAATGTGATACCGTCAGATAGGCTAAGATAGAAGCAGTAACAGAGTGCTGTGGTTGTGCTGTTATAAGCATATTATGTGTTATATGTTGTCTCATTTAATCCTCATAATGACCTCGGGAGGTATTATTACGCCCTTTCTATACATGAGGAAACCAAGGCAGAGTGGTAGAGAAACTTGTCAAGATCATACATTAAGGGGAAGAGTGAAGTTTAAACTCAGTAAAGCTGGTTCAGAGATTATGCTCCTAGCTATTGGTCTACTGCGCAGAAGAGCAGAGACCAGGCAGAATAGGGGACAGTAGGCATGTCAGGTGGAGGAGGCTGCTGTGCATCCATGAACTTTCTGCAAGGGTGTAGAGCATTCGTGCTTTGGAATTACGAGATGCTCATTGTGATTGGCACGTAGGATTCCAGGACTGTCCCAGGGTTTAGCTGGTAATCCCAGTGCAGTTCCTATCATATTTGTTATAGGTCTTCATTTACTACTTGGAAGAATACATGAGCTGGTCCATGGGATTGGCGTAAGTTGAGGAGGATGTCAGGAAACCAACCAGGAAAGCTGGAGTTCAGTCCAGGGTACAGGTTTCTGCAGGGTATACAGGATTCTCACATAAAAATTAGGCAGAATTCCAACTGTGTGGAAAGCACAGGTTGGGAAAGTTGTAAGCAGGTGTGAGAGTGGGACAAGGGTAGTTACATGTCTGACGTGTGTGTGTGTGTGTGTGTGTGTGTGTGTGTGTGTGTGTGTGTGTGGAGTGGGGGGAGGGTTCTCCTAATGGACTTCCTAGTTTGGTCAGGCCCAATCCAGAAACTGGGCAACACCAAGCAAGCAATCTTAGATGCCTGTCCTTAGGGACATCTAACATTCATGTACGTGTTTCTGTGTGGACATGTGTTTTCTTTTCTCTTGGTTATTTACCGAGGAGTGGAATTGCCAGGTCATGTGGTAACTCTGTATTTAATCATCTGAGGAGCTGCCAGACTGTTTTCCAAAGTAGCTGGACCATTAGCATTTCTTCCAGCAGGGTATGAAGGTTACCATTTCTTTGCATTCTTGATGACACATGTTATCTGGCTTTTTGATTCCACTCATCCTGGTAGTAGTGAAGTAGTATATCATTGTGCTTTTTATTTGTATTTCTAATAATGTTTAGCATCTTTTTGTGTACTTATTAGCCATTTGTATATCTTCTTTGGAAAAAATGTCTATTCAGGTTCTTTGCCTATTTAAAAAGAATTTTTTAACTATTAAGTTGTAAGAGTTCTTTATATATTCTAAGGCAAAAATACAGTAAGGGTAGTTGGATCAACCACCTATATACCTAGTATGAAGGTTAAAAGACAAAACTAGTAAAATCATATAACTATAAATAAAAATTAATAAATACACATATACACACACAATAATTAAGGGATACACAAAATAAAAATATGTCAAAGATGGCATCAAAAACATAAAATGAGGGGGTGGCATAAAAATGTAGTGCTTTTAGAACCTGCTCAAACTTAAATGACCATCAACTTAAAATAGATAGCTGTATACATATGTTGTTATAGAAGAACCTCATGGTAACTACAAACCAAAACCTGATAATAGACACTAAAAATAAAGAGGAAGGAATACAAACATAATATTGAAGAAAGTAGTCAAATCAGAAGGGAAGAGAGCAAGAGAAGAAGAGAGGAACGGAGAAGACCAATAAAAATAACCAGGGAAAAAAATTAACAAAATGGCAGTAAGTACATACCTGTCAGTAATTTCTTTAAATGTAAATGGACTACACATTTCATCCAAAAGACATAGGGTGGCTGAATAGATACAAAGGCAAGACTCATATATACACTGCTTATTAAGAGACTCACTTTAGATCTAAAGACACACATAGACTGAAAGTGAGGGGATGGAAAAAGGTATTCCATGTAAATGGAAATAGAAAGAAAGCTGGGACAGCTTTTTATTTAAGCATACTTAAATTAAACTTTAAAACAAAGACTGTAACTAGAGCAAAGAAGGACATCACATAATGATAAGGGGATCAATCCAACAAGAAGATATAACACTTGTAAACATGTATGTACCCAACATAGGAGCACCTAAATACATAAAGCAAATATTAACAGACATAAAGGGAGAAATTGACAGTAATACAATAATAGGGAACTTTAACACTCCACTTACATCAATGGATAGATCATCCAGACAGAGAATCAATAAGGAAACACTGGCATTAAATGGCACATTAGACCAGATGGACTAAATAAATATATATAGGACTTTCAACCCCAAAAGAGCAGAATACACATTCTGTTCAAGTGTGCTTGTAATATTCTGCAGGATAGATCACATGCTAGGCCACAAAAAACGTCTCAGTAAATTTAGGAAGATTGAAATCATATTAAGCATCTTTTCTGACCACTGCATATGAGACTCGAAATCAACTACAAGAAATAAAGACTGGAAAAATAACAAATAGGTGGAGTCTAAACAACATGCTGTAAATATGTAATGGGTCATTGAAGAAATAAAAGGGAATAAAAGTATACTTTGAGACAAATGAAGATAGAAACACAGCATTCCAAGATTTATGGGACACAGCCAAGGCACTTCTAAGAGGGAAGTATACAGCCGTACAGGCTTACCTTGAGAAATGATAAAAATCTCAAACAATCTAACCTTACACGTAAAGGAACTAGAAAAAGGGGAACAAAGCCCAAAGTTAGTACAAGTAAGGAACTAATAAGAGTGGAAATAAATGAAGTAGAGATGAAAAAAGCAATGGAAAAGATCAATGAAACTAAGAACTGGCCCTTTGAAAAGATAAACAAAATTGTTAAACTTTTAGCCAGACTCATCAAGAATAAAAGAGGGCCCAAATAAATGAAATGAAAAATGAAAGAGAAGTTACAACTGATACCGCAGAAATACAAAATATAAGAGATTACTATGACAATTTGTACGTCAACAAATTGGACAACCTAGAAATAATGGATAAATTCCTAGAAACATACAGTGTTCCAAAACTGAATCAGGAAGAAATAGAAAATCTGAGCAGACTGATTACCAGTAATGAGATTAAATCAGTAATTTAAAAAAACTCCCAAAGAACAGGACCAGATAGCTTCACAGGTAACAGGAGCCTTTAGCTCCTTGAAGAATGGAGTCTTTTTTTTTTTTTTTAGTATATCCTACAGCTTGGCTTGGGTTGTTATTCTTTTTTAAAATTTATTTATTTGTTTATGGCTGTGTTGTGTCTTCGTTTCTGTGCGAGGGCTTTCTCTAGTTGCGGCAAGCGGGGGCCACTCTTCATCACGGTGCGCGGGCCTCTCACTATCGTGGCCTCTCTTGTTGCAGAGCAGGCTCCAGACGCGCAGGCTCAGCAGTTGTGGCTCACGGGCCTAGTTGCTCCGTGGCATGTGGGATCCTCCCAGACCAGGGCTTGGACCCGTGTCCCCCTGCGTTAGCAGGCAGATTCTCAACCACTGCGCCACCAGGGAAGCCCAAGAATGGAGTCTTAATGGACTAATTTCTGTGTGGTATCAGCACTTCTTGTTCCTCTCAGTGGACAGTGCAAGGAAGTGTGTGTGTTTATACACACACCTGTGTATATATCCATCTGTATATATTAAAAAGAAAACCCACCGTGAGTTCATACTGGTCCCTCTGATTTTAATCCAGTGCTATAGTGTTCATTCTAGTCTAGTCTGGACATTTCCCTGTGTCCGTAAAAAACATGGCTGTTAGTATCCCAATATAGTAATTATTTGCTCAATCTCAGTGTATACATACATACAGTCTCCTGGTAGAGATGTTAACTTAAGCATACTTTATTAGCATCTTCTCATTAGAAGACCACCTAGAGTTTTCTTCCTCTCAAATGAGGGATCTAGTCTAGGACTGTGATCATTTTAGGACAGATCATTCTTTTCTTACTCAGTTTCTTTGTGAGACCATTGTTCTGATCATCGCCCCCTCCCCCCATTCTTGTAATACTTCTTACTTTGTTCGAAAACCCTTGGGCTTACACAGAACTACCCCCCCCCCATTTCTTGGTATACACAGATATCTATACTTTATAAGGAGACATGCTTATTAGAGGAAACAAACACTGAATTATATTGACAGTCTTCTACTTACTGAAATTAACAAAAAAGTACCCATATACTTTACCTCTTTTTTTTGCATTCCAACCTTTCTCCGAATATTTTCCTCTTTTTAGTAGTATTTCCAAAATACATTTATATCCACTTAATATAATTTTTTTTCTTCCAGTGTCCACATTGTCACAACTTGTCTACAGGAGGTCCTTTTAAAAAGGCTATTGTCTTTACCTCTTTAGAACTCTCCCTGACATCTTTGGAAGCATCCTTGCTTTCTTAATTCTATTTCCATGCTTGCAGACATGTCCTGATTGTTTTCCCCCCTATCAGAAGATGTGGAATTAGTTATGCCTTAAGAGTCCTAGTTCCTTTCGGTAGGAATTATATTAGAGACCAAAATTTTGGTGCCTGTGAGACTCCATGATGGACAAGCGTTGCTGTTGTTCTTAGGAAATGGTCATTGGTTGGTTTTTCCAATTTAACCCATCATGGTGCTGTACCCTACTTTCCTTTCTTTATGAGGTTTTATTGATCACTAAGACTTTGTCCTGTGTTGATGAGCTCCAGCTCTCTAAAGAGGCATTCCAATATGATTGCAGTTTTGTAGGACAACTGGGCAGCCTGGGACTTGTTACTTAAAGGAGAATGTGAAGTGGGATAGGAAAAGTTTGCCTACAGGTTTCTCTCTTTCTTCACATGGTGGCAAATGGCCAGATGTTACTTGAATTTACCTCTTTGTTAGTACTGGCAGGCTTCAGTGTAGAGAAACTTTTGTTGGCACCTTGATTGCTATTTCAAAGTACTAAAAAAATTTTTTTTTAAAAATTTCTTCACAAATCCTATGTGTGAGTTATGGAAAAAGGAGATAAATGTTTCAGGAAATGTAATGTTCCTAAACTGGATGTCTGGTGCCTTGCAGCCATGATAGAGTTTTCCCTGGTACCATGTTGTTCTTTCATTAAGTCAGTGGAGGTTAAGTTTAAAAACCTGACCTTCAAGATTTGTGGTTTTTTTTGTTGCCTCTCCTAATTTGAATTTAGCTCAAGTTGTCTCTTTTGTAACTCTGCAGCATTCCTTCGAATCTTTTATCTGTTCCTATTTTCCCCCATTTCACTTTCAGTCAGTGGTAAGGTCCTATTAGTTTGCAGACAATTTTGCAGAGAGATAATAAGACTGGTTAGACCTCTGTTATTACTGTATACTGCTGCTGTTTCAGGAGAAATACGCCTGTAATTTCAAAGAAGATAAGCATAGGGTTGGTATTTGGGGATGGTGAAGAATACCATTTGATGGTCTCATTCAGTCCTCACAACAGCTCTAGGGAAATAGATGAGTATTAAATCCCTGTTTGAAGACACTAAGGCAATTAGTAAATTGCTTCATCCCACTCTGTTACCTGACTGGAGAACGATAGAGTGCAAGGTCTAAGCCCAGGTGTGTCTGATGCCCAGGTGTGTCTGATGCCCTGGCTTGGACTATCTGAAGCAGACTGCCCACTGCAGTAGAAAACAGGGTTTCCATAGAGGGGCTTCTGGAAGTCCCATTTTGTTGGTCACCAAATGTGGCTTCTTCATATACTTTTTCTAAAACAGTATTTTCTTTGATAGTATTTAATCATGTTCTAGCCCTATTCATTTATTTTGCAATTTTTTTTAAGTATGAGGTTTCCTTTTTTTTTTTTTTTTTTTGCGGTACGTGGGCCTCTCACTGTTGTGGCCTCTCCCGTTGCAGAGCACAGGCTCTGGACGCGCGGGCTCAGCGGCTATGGCTCACGGGCCCAGCCGCTCCGCGGCATGTAGGATCTTCCCGGACCGGGGCACGAACCCGTGTCCCCTGCGTCGGCAGGCGGACTCTCAACCACTGCGCCACCAGGGAAGCCCCTGAGGTTTCCATTTTTAAGAAATTTAGAGAAAAAAATCCAGTTCAATTTGATTCTTTTTAGATTAGCAGTTCACCCTGTCATTAGTTAAAGGATACTTAGGTCATGCAAATAATCTGTTGCAAAATTCCCTTTAAATTGAAGTATCTGTGTTATTGGTTGCTGATATTTCTGGAAGAAATGCGTGTTGACGAGAGTGATGATGGTGGGATTTTGTTTTGTCACAGAGTAACAACCGTTAAAGTGTCTTTCTAGCAACATGTTGCCATAGTTTAAGGTGGATATAACCTTTTCTTTTCCCCAGATATAATTACACAGAATCTTAAACTTTCAGAGTTTAGGTTTATTGCTCTGATGCAGAGGACGACACATAAATCTAGAGGCTTTTGATTAAAATAAAGCACATAATCAATGACTATATCAAATTTAGTATGTTTCCTTTTATTATGGACCTAAAAAGCAGACTCTTTATTGTCAGTGTGTGAACTCAAAGAACCTTGACATTGAGTAAATCACAGAAGAGGATGTCATAGTCTTGACTTCCATATTTTGGTCTATAACAGAGTTGATTAAGGTCAACCTAAGGCAGCTGGCAAAAAGAATTTATGGGTAGTTAGAAAATACAGGTTTCCAGTGTGGAACTTAAGTTACTTTGGAACCATTTTCAGTGACTGAGTTATAATGAAGGTCAGGTGTATCATGGAATGTGTGAAATTTTTGACTTCTAACAGATGTTTAAATATTTGGATTAAGTTGTGGAGAAGGTCCAGAAAGAACTCCAGAGATTACACATGACCAGCCTTGCTCTGGCAGAGTTGGACTTGATTCCTTTTTAGAAGTGAAAGGCAAGGTGAATGTAGAGGTTGTTAAACTCTTAAGATGCTGTTGATAGTTTTCTTTTCCTGAGGAATAATGGCAGTATTATCATTGGGGGAAAATAAGATCCTAGAGATCTTGGTTCTCTTAGAGCTTGTGCTTGGATTTTGGAAAAGTCACTTTAGCTTTCTGGCTTTGTTTGTTTCGGGTTTGGGTTTTTGGTTTTTGTTTTTCTTTTTGCCTCTCATTTCACTGTTAATGATCATGGAGAAATTTTAAAGATTGGGTGAAGTGCTTGAAGGCAACGTGTAGGCAAACAGTTTTTTTGTTTTGTGGGGTTTTTTTTCCCCTAAGGACGAAAAGATGGATCTGCAAATTACAGAGCTTGATGTTTGGGGACAGACTTTAGTTGCGTACTTTGAGAGCATGAATATTTATAAAAAGAAGCAGTGATTGCTGGCAGCCAGCAAAAATGAACCAGGATTGAGTCTAGACAGTGAGCCTCTTAAAGCACAAAGACCGTGTCCCCACCCTGCCCGACCCCATATTTTAAAATTTCAAAGTATATAGAAAAATATAATGAATAATATAGAAGTATTCCCCCTAGATTTTCATATTTATTTCCAGTCTTTTCATTTTTAATAAATGAAGCATGGCAGATTTCCCTAAAATCTTTCACCCATTTTTCATCTCTGCCCCCTACCTTGACTGAGGCAAACCATATCATGTCTGTGTGCTCTTCTAGTCCACTTTTTATACATTGATTTATGTATATAAGTATCCAGAAACTATGTATGTACATGTATGTATCGTTTTTTGTGTTTTAAAACATTTAAATCATATTGTGCTCTGTTACAACAGTACTATGCAAGTATTCTACATGTATAACAACATCTTGTCTTTTTTTAAAAAAACATTTATTTATTTATTTATTTTTGGCTGCTTTGGGTCTTTGTTACTGCACACAGGCTTTCTGTAGCTGCAGAGAGCGGGGGCCACTTTTTGATGTGGTGCGCGGGCTTTCCATTGCGGTGGCTTCTCTTTGTTGCTGAGCACGAGCTCTAGGTGCACAGGCTTCAGTAGTTGTGGCTCACGAGCTCTAGAGCACAGGCTCAGTAGTTGTGGTGCATGGGCTTAGTTGCTCAGCAGCATGTGGGATCTTCCCGGACCGGGGCACGAACCCGTGTCCCCTGCATCAGCAGGTGGACTCTCAACCACTGCGCCACCAGGGAAGCCCTATAGATAATATTTTTAATGGACATCATTTATTTCCTCAACAGTTAGGGTGATCATATAATTTATTGTCCAGACTGGGGCACTAGAGAACAATTATTGTTACTAGTAACAGTTAGGCTGGGATAACAGTTGTAAACTGGAACTGTCCCTAAGCAAAGGTAAGTTTGTAGTCAGCCTATTAAAGAAGGGAAGGACAATGGTAGAATATGACTGGCCATGTAAGGACAGAACAGGGAAACTGATTTAGTTGTGATGGGAAGTGAAGCTCTCAGCGATCAGAATCATTATGAGCCTGTGTACCTGAGAGTGTGTGATCCAGGGCTCTAATCAAACAGCACATGGAACCAGCCCATGGCTGCAATTAATTCCTTAAGAAGGAAGTGTAAACAGGGAGGAGGGGGAAATGTTCCCCAGGTGGTGGCAAGCTTCCGCTGAAGCAGTAATGAAAGGAGGTTACCTTTTAGTGTGTTGATTGTGATCTAGAAGGTTAATCAACCCTCTTCTCAAGGGAAATAAGCATTGCCCTTTCTGACCTGATTGGAAGAAAGAGTAAAGATAACTTGGGTTTCCTTATCAGAAAACTGAGAGATAAGGTAGAAATAGGACACTACCGACATCCCCCTGTCACCTTCTTTAAGGGAAGTTCCTTCCTGCCTGTGGACTATGCCTCTTGTGTTCTTTTGATAAACTGGCCAGAAGTTAATATGCAAACTATAGGGGAGTATTTGAACAAGGCCAGCCCCTCCGCCCCGCGCCATGAGTCTTACTGCTTACACTGCTTGGTGATGAATTCTATCTTGAAGGAAATGTACTAACCCCAGTGATAGGATATTGGTGCTTTATTGCCATGGTGCTCTTTGGTTTGTAAGTAGCTTTCTTCAGATTGCTCCTTTTTCTCTCTTCAGCTCAGTTAATTTATTCATTCACCTTATGCTTATTGAGCATGTACAAGGAACTGTTCCACGAGGCACTGGCAGTATAGTGGTCAACAAGGTAGGTGACATCCTTGCTGTCATAGAGCCTGTTTATCCAGATCTTCACTGGGGAGGGGGGTTACACAGTAATAGCTGAGCAACTGAACAGCGTAGATGATTTAATGAATATTGACAGTAAAACACGCTAATGCGATGGGCAGTGACAGAAGGGGGAATGAGGGCTGTTTAGATACAGGTAGTCAGAGAAGGCCTCTCGGAGGAGGTGACAGTTGAATGGAGGCCTAAGTGATAAGAAGCCAGAGAAGTAGGGCCAGAAGTAGAAACAGGAAGTACAAAAGTCAAGGGTGAGCTCTTTCCAAAGGCATGTTGAAAGAGCATAAGGAAGAATCAGTGTGGGTTAAGCATAGTGAGAGGAAGGAGGTGTCGGGAGTATGGTAGAGATGGTGTCGTGAGTTCTGTGATAAACGTGAGGTGCTCAGGCCAGAGGTAGAAACGTGCATGTTGTTGGCATATTGAGGAAACTGAGAGTCATGGGAATGGACAAGAAGAATCACTTGAGGGAAGTGTTTGCAGACGGAGACGCTGAGAGGTTGTGTAAGGTGAGGACAGACTGACTTTATGTACAATTTTTAAGTTTCTCATCCTGACATCTCAGGGGTCTCCAGGATCTAGCTCATCTTCAGCTTTTAAGTTATCACCATCCGAATACTTAATATTAACTGAAAATTGTTGGCCATCTTTACTCTTGCGGATGTTCCTCTCCTAATCCTCTTTGCCACAGCTTTATCTGTTCCATAGGTTCTGGCTTAAATGACTCAGCAGTCCGACAATCTCTAGCTGTCCCTTTGACCCTCATGGTACCTCCCTGCCAGTGTGTCAACTCATGACCTGATCTCAGAACTCAGTACAGAAGTGCCCTCAGCCTCCTAGCAGTGTCTCCCAGGGCGTTGCCTCTTGGTACCTCTTTACTCTCCTTTTCCCAATGCGCTCAGTTCCCCCTGAATTCCACCATGATGACTCTTTCATGTTTGTTTCTTCTGGTCCCCCTGTGAAGCAGAGTGGATCTTCGAGTTCTGTTTCCTAGGCGCTTCAATTAAAGCAGTATTACTGCTGTATGTTTATGTGTTGTGTGCTTTTAACTTAAGTAAAAATTTTTATTAAAGTGAAATATGCTCATAGCTAGAAAAAGTTTTTTGATAACCCTGAAAGGTGATATTGAAAGGATAACATCCAGCTTCATCTCTTTGTACTCTCCTAGTCTCCTGTCCTCAAACGAGCTATATTCAGTTCTTTTGGCTGTTCTTTTTGGCATTTCCATATTTATAAATTATATGTGTGTATGTATACTACTCTTCCTTGATTTTGTTTTCACTTTTAGACATCATCTATGGACTTCCTCTTTTTTTTTTTTTTTTTTTTTTCCCGGTACGCGGGCCTCTCACCATTGTGGCCTCTCCCGTTGCGGAGCACAGGCTCCGGACGCGCAGGCTCAGCGGCCATGGCTCACGGGCACAGCCGCTCCGTGGCATCTGGGATCTTCCCGGACGGGGTCACGAACCCGATGTCCCCTGCATTGGCAGGCGGACTCACAACCACTGCGCCACCAGGGAAGCCCTATGGACTTCCTCTTGTAGATGAAAAGTTAGCTCTTATTCCCTCTTTCCTTCTCATTCTTCCAATATAATAGTGACATCACAATTTTTAGCTAAATCGTGACTCCATATTTACATTATTGTGATTGAGTGAATACATCTTACTTCTGAGCCAAGTATTGTACTTGTACCTTTCCTTTATTGTACAACTTTTTGTTTCCCTGGTATTAGCAGTTCTCATTCTGGTATAATTTTCTGCATGCCTGTTTTATTCCGGTTTGTTCCCTATGCCATATGTCTATTAGTAGTTCTCTCCAAATGCTTTCATACACCAGATAACTTATCAGTTTTATTTTCTTCCCAGCTGTTTCCTTCCTGAAGCTCTGTGTCCTTCTCCAGTCTGGACTGGTCACACTCGGCCTCTGCAGAGCTGTCTTCTGGGTCTGCAGTTGCCATTATCCCAGGAGTTCCCTTTGTCTCCCTCTTGGGAGTGTTTTCCAGATCCCAAGTTTTTCTCTTTCTTGGCTTTTTTCCTTTGCATGTTCTCCAGCAGCTTCCTGAATAGGTACATGTTTGAATATTTTAAAATCCTTGTTTTGGAACTTCCCTAGAAGTCCAGTGCTTAAGACTTTGCCTTCCAATGTAGGGGCTGCAGGTATGATCGCTGGTCAGAGAGCTAAGATCCCACATGCCTTGTGACCAACAAACCAAAACATAAAACAGAAGCAATATTATAACAACTTCAATGAAGACTTTAAAAATGATCCACATCAAAAAAATCTTCAAAAAAAAAATCCTAGTTTCACACTTCACTAATGGCTGGGTAAAGAATTTTAAGTTGAAAATTATGTTTCCTCTGAATTTTTAAGAAATGCTTTCACTGTCTTCTAGCAGCCAGTGTGGCTATTCAGTTCCATATTCTTGGTATAATACCTGTTCCCTCTACCCCTTTAGAAACCTTTAAAATGTATTTTATCTTCCTCTCTCTCTTTCTCCCTTTCCTCCTCTCCCTCCTTTCCTCCCCCTCCTCCTCCCCCCCCTTCTTCTTTATTGTACTGGCTAGAAACTCCAGTGTAACATCAAATAAAAATGACATGAGTGGACATCCTTGCTTTGTTCCCATTAAGTATATGATGTGAATTATAGAGCTTTTAAAATCATAAACGAGTTGGACTTTGTCAAATGCTTTTTAATGCATCTATTGAAAATCATGTTTTTTAATCCTTTATTCTATTACTGTGGTATATTAAATGATTTATGATGTTGAACCAACCATGCATTCATTGCCATCTGAGCCTGGGTTTTTTTCTTTGGGAGGATTTTTTGAAAAGAACTAACTTTTGGCTTTATTGATTTTTTTTTTCCCAATGGTTTAAGTTGGGGAGAACTGACTTCGTGAAATACCTGTTTCGATCTTCTTTGATTTCTTTCAGCAGAGTTTTGTAGTTTTCTGTATATAGATCTTGGATATATTTTGTTAGGTTTATACCTAAGTATTTTATTTCGGGGAGTGCTAATGTACATGGTATTGTGTTCTCAATTTTAAATTCCAGTTGTTGCTGGTATATGGGAAAGCAGTTTGTTTCTGTATATTAACCTTGTATCTTGAAACTTCTCTGTAACCACTTATTAGTTCCAGGAGTTTTTTTATTGACCTTTGGGATTTTCTACATGGACAGTTGTTATTTGCAAACAAAGACAGTTTCCTTTCTTTCTTCTTGATCTGTATATGTAATTTTAATTTCCTTTTCCTGTTTTATTTCAGTATGATGTTGGATAGGAGTGGTGAGAGCAGACATCTTTGCCTTTTTCCTGATCTTAGTGGGAAAGCATCTAGTGTCTCACGGTTAAGTGCAGTGTTAGCTGTAGGTTTTTTGTAGATGTTCTTGATCAAGTTGAGGAAGTTCCCCTCTATTCCTAGTCTGTGGAAAGCCATTGATTTTTTCCACATATTTTCTCTCTCCTCTCCCTCTGGCTGTAGTTGGTGATAGCTTATACTCTAAGGCTCTGTTCGTTTTCTTCAATCTTTTTCTTTCTGTTCTTCAGATTGGATAATTTCTACTCCTCTAACTTCAAGTTCACTGATTCTTTCTTTTGCCACCAGAAATCTGCTGTTGAGCCCCTACAGTGAATTTTTCATTTTAGTTACTGTTCAGCTCTAGACTTTCCATTTTGTTTTATAGTTTATAAATTTATAATTTATATTCATTGTATCAGTTTCATCACAGTGTCCTTCAATTCATCAAATGTGGTTTTATTTAATTCTTTGATAGTAGCTGTTTTGAAATCTTCATCTCCTAAATCCAACAATTGGGAACGCTCAGAGACATTGCCGTTGACTGCTTGTAAATTTTTTTCCCCTGGAGTACGGGTCACTTTCTTTTTTCTTCGCATGTCTTGTAAATTTGTGTTGACTACTATATATTTTAGATAGTATAGTGATGCCAACTCTAGATTCTTACTTTTTACCCTTGAAGTTGTGGTGGTGGTTTTGTTGGCTCATTTGTTTGGGAACTTGACTGAATCTCTGGAGTCTCTCTCCCACAGTGTGTGACTACTGATGCCCTACACTTTTGTTTTGGTTTGTTTATATTTTTAAGCCTGGTTTCCTCGAGGGGTTGCACCTGTGCCTGCACAGCATCGTGCTCAGCCACAGGTTGTTCAGAGGTTGTAGTTAAGCCCTTGGAGCAGTAAGGCTCCCTTCCCTGCTGGTGATGCATGTGGACAGTGGAGCAGTCATACCTGAGGCTTTCCTCTCCTCTGGCCTCGTTCGGTTCCTCTGTGTGAGGGCTTGGGTTCTGTCGGCCGGGCATCTGTGGGTGGCCTGGGCCCTCTCCGGTCTCTGCTGTGCATGCTCGTAGCTCCCAGTCAACCTGGGAGATGTGAAGAGCCTTTTAAGCCCCTGTAGCTCTCTGAGTCTCTGGAACTCCCTGTTAAGTCTCTGGCTAGTCTGCAATGCCCAAGTCCATTGCTCACCCCAAACAGAACAGCATCCTCAGGCTCGCACAGCTGCCGGCCCTCCCTGTGCGTTTGCCTCGCACTTTGCCCAGCAACGCTCCAAATCAAATGAGTCCCCTCCGAGAATCTGCTGGTGTCAAGGCCTGTCTCTGCCTTGTTGAATGTCTGAAATGGTGGAGCTGGGGAGGCAAGAGGGCAGCTACTGGCAAGAAAGTCACAGACTACCCTGTTCTTACCCGAAGTGCAGCTGTTTTCATGAATAACACTTCTCAGTTTGCTGTATGTCTTTGGTTGATTTCCAGAGCACTGAAATGGTGGGGTTTTTTCTTTTCCCCTCTTTTGTCCAGCTTTATAGTTGCTTTTCAGAGAAAGGATTTGTGGGCCTCCTCAAACTTTTAGGCCAGTCGTTAAAAGTTCCCTGAGCAGTTTTAAAATGTTCCCTCAGGTGATTCGGATACTCAGCCAGCGTTGAGAACCAGAATACCTAGGATTCTTCAAGCTCTAAATACTTACACACAAAATCATAGCATAGCAAAGTTTTTACCATATTGAATTTCTAAAAGAAAAAAGTCTTTAATGTCTGCGGTTTTATAAATAAAGGCCTAATTTTAATATAGTACCTAAAGAGGGGCTACAGTATAAACCTATTTTCTGCCAAGTTGGCCAGCAGCCTCTCTTGTTTTATATATTAAAGTTGGTAGATTTGGCCCTTGGGCCTGCTATGGTATTATTTCATGTTCAGCTTGGTTGGCCAGCATCCATTTCCTAAAACAGTTTCCTAATCTAATTTTTCCAGGTTGGAAAGCTTCTTAAGCAGTACATGTGCTCTGCTCAGAGAGTGTCTGGAATCTATGCTTGATGTATTCTTAACTCTGAAAGGGTATTATTCATGGCTGACGTATTAGCGGAGACAAAATTGAGAACATTAGCTAACTGAATTTTTTGTGCTGCTTTAGAAATACTGCCAGTCAGATTTTAGGTATATGAGTAATTGTCCAGCCCTAGACTCCATTATTTAATGAAGTACATGGATAAAGGTGCACTGGACCCTTTAACCAGTAGTGGAAAAGAATAGCATAAAAAAAAGATTAGTAGATTAGTCTTACTTAATAAAATGTAAATGCGTGGAAATCTTAAAGTGCTAATCAATGGCATCTAGCAGTTAGAGCAATGTTAACAGTTTTGGTTATTTTCTTTCATTTTTCTGGACTAGTGGTTCTCAAAGTTTGGTCCAAGGATCCGTGAGGATTCCTGAGACCCTTTTGGGAGGTTCATAAAGTTAAGACTGTTTTTATAATAATACTGATATGTTACTTGGTTATTTCCCTTTTTCACTCTTGTAAGAAATAACAGAGCCAGATTTGAGAATTCAGCCGTATTATTAAGCCAGACATTTTACTAAGCCAGCAAATTTCACTCTATTACATGTTTTGTTTTAGAAAATAAAGTTATTTTTTGATAAAATGTGTTTTTCATGTTAACACGTAATGGGTTACAATTCACATAAATGAAAGGTCTTTAGGGTCCTTTAATTGTGAAGGGGTTCTGAGACCAAAACGTTTGAGAACTACTGTATTAAATACAAATAAAACATAATTGACATATTGTGCATGTTGTATAATGTACATTTTTGCTTAATATACCGCAGATGTTTCCCATGTCCTGATTTTTAGTGGGTCCATAATGTTCCATTGTATAATTAGCATCTTTCGCTTAATCTTAACTAATGCTGTGACAAATTTTGTACACATCATTGATCAGTTTCTTATGAGTTTTTTTTTTAATTTAAGAGGATTTGCCTTAGTTCACTGGCATCACTACTAATTACCTGGCATTCTACAAGGCATTGGCAGTTAGAGGAAAATACCTAAATAGGATTCCTGCTGTAAAGAAAAGAGTTAACAACAGATCTGAGATTGCTTATCATTAGAAAGGTCTGCTTGCAAGGTTGGCCCTTGGCTGGCTTCTGGGAACCTGGCTGGTAAACACTGACATAAAACTTTCCCCACATGACAGAGGCTCACTGTGCCTAAACTATTTGTACAAGCTGTTTGGTCTGGAATTTTGGTATGTGCTAGGCAGAGGCTGCCTGCATGACCAGCTCCCAGTGACATCCGTGGGCACTGAGTCTCTAAGGAGCTTCTCTGGTGACAGCACTTTGCATGTGTTGTCATAACTCATCGCTGGAGGAATTAGGTGTGTCCTGGACCACTCCACTGGGAGAAGACTTGGAAGTTTGTACCTGGTTTCCTCCAGACTTACACCCATGTGTCTTTTCCCTTTGCTGATAACTGTATACTGAGTCCCCTGTATCCTAGTGAATCACTGAACCTGGGTGTGGTCTCGGGAATTTCTGGCACACCTGCTATCATGGAACTCACACTTTAGAAGGGAAAAGGAGACACGTATGTCATTATAGTGCAGTGCAGTAGATGCAAAATGGGAGTGTAATTAAGATAAAGTATAAGATAAAGAGGAGACAGGACAGACGTCAGAGAGAGAGCTTCAAAGGGAAGACAACCAAAGAGTATTTTGAAGGATGAATGGAATTTTATCAAATGAAGAAAGATAAGGATGGCTCTGATAAGCAGACTGCCTGAGCTGTGAGGGATAAAACTTCTTAGTGTGTTTGGAGAGCTCCAAGCAGTATGGGAATGTTGAAGCAAGACATGATCCTGGGCAATATTAAGAGATAACATTGGAGAGTTAAGCAGGGAGCCATTTAAGGGTTTCCAGTTTAGAAAGTAAGCTATGTGATAGTCCAGGGAATAGAGGGGATGCAGGATGGCATGGAGAACAGTTATGTTCTGATCCAGGTGCGGGATTAAAATGAGGGTTTACAGTGGCATCTGTGTGAACAAGAGAGGATAGATGAGCACCAAGGTAAGCAATTACCTTGTGATGAAATTTTCAGGGTGTATGAACAGCTTCAACATTCAGAAGGGTGTGTGGGTAGGGCCCAAGGATGTGTGTATTTTTCGTAGTAACTGCAGCCTCTGCTGTCTCTATGAGGAGGGCCATCCTCTCCGTCCCCCTTACCTCACCACATAAAGGAGATGTCGCATTGGCTTAACCGTGTAGATGACCTTGTAGGAACTATTAGAGTGGACTGAATCATGAGATGTTTGGTGAACTCACTGGTCCTTTCTATCTTATGCAGCATGATTCTGAAGACTAGAACCCCTACCCATTGAGGTTTTCTCTAGATAGTGTGGAAAGAGGTGAATTGTGGATGGAAGGAAGTGTTCGTTTCCCTAAACTCAGTCTAAAAGCCCTCGTTATACCAGGAAAAATAGACATCAGTGTTTACTGTCTGGGTCCAGTGGACGCCTTTTATTTATTTTTATTGTAAGTGATTTTATAAATAATACAGAAATAGGAATAAAGGGACAGTGAAAAACAACTCTATTGTAAATTTTAACAAGAAGTTAAACATAGCAAAGACAAATATTTATCCTCGTATTTCTGGTTTGGTAGGTATATTAACTGAAATGGGCAACGTCCTTTGAATACAACTAACTGTTCACTAACTGTCGTGCGTGAACCTGGGACACATCCTTCTTGTAAATTTTAATTCCAGATTTCAAATACATGTCTAATGGGTTCTAGTTCATCATTACTTCTAGTTCTTCTGCACCTCTATCATCAAAACGCAAAACTTTTGAAAACGTTTGTAGTTCATAATTTTGTTGAAGAGAGGATGGCCATCTTCTTTGCTCCTTGATTGCAAAACATTTTCATTATTAAATTTAGAATGATCAATCCAATGAAGTTTTATCATTTCTGAATCCTCTCTTTCTAATCACTTTTGTATGCACACAAGCCTTTATCGTTTGTCTGCTTATGAACCTATCCAGTATATCCTGTTGCACAAATACATCATAGACAAAAGAATATTGTTACCCATCCTTTTAGCAAAACAGGATGTTCTGGGTTCTTATGGTTCATTGTGATGAGGTCCTTCCAGTTAAATGACTAACTTGATGAAAATGCTGTTTCCATTTTGTCTTTAGAAATGATTATTCATTCATTGATTCTTGTTTTGCTTGTTTAAAGAATCATCAGTTCTTTTTTGTTTTGCTTTTTAAAAACTATTTAAAAGAATTATGGAATTACGGGAAGCTGCAAAGATAATACAGAGAGATACAATGTAACTTTCACCCATTTTCCCCCAGTGGTTACTTCTTTTTTTTGTTTGTTTTGTTTTGTAACATCTTTATTGGAGTATAACTGCTTTACAGTGGTGTGTTAGTTTCTGCTTTATAACAGAGTGAATCAGTTATACATATACATATATCCCCGTATCTCTTGCGTCTCCCACCCTCCCTATCCTACCCCTCTAGGTGGTCACAAAGCATGGAGCTGATCTACCTGTGCTATGCAGCTGCTTCCCACTAGCTATCTATTTTACATTTGGTAGTGTATATATGTCCATGCCACTCTCTCACTTTGTCCCAGCTTCCCCTTCCTCCTCCCCATATCCTCAAGTTCATTCTCTATGTCTTTATCCCCATCTTGCCCCTAGGTTCTTCATGACCTTTTTTTTTAGATTCCATATATATGTGTTAGCATACAGTATTTGTTTTTCTTGTTCTGACTTACTTCACTCTGTATGGCAGACTCTAGATCCATCCACCTCACTACAAATAACTCAATTTCGTTTCTTTTTATGGCTGAGTAATATTCCATTGTATATATGTGCCACATCTTCTTTATCCATTCATCCGATGATGGACACTTAAGTTGTTTCCATCTCCGGGCTATTGTAAATAGAACTGCAATGAACATTTTGGTACATGATTCTTTTTGAATTATGGTTTTCTCAGGGTATATGCCCAGTAGTGGGATTGCTGGGTCATATGGTAGTTCTATTTGTAGTTTTTTAAGGAACCTCCATACTGTTCTCCACAGTGGCTGTATCAATTTACATTCCCACCAAGAGTGCAAGAGGGTTCCCTTTTCTCCACACCCTCCCCAGCATTTATTGTTTGTAGATTTTTTGATGATGGCCATTCTGACTGGTGTGAGATGATACCTCTTTGTAGTTTAGATTTGCATTTCTTTAATGATTAGTGATGTTGAGCATCTTTTCATGTGTTTGTTGGCAATCTGTATATCTTCCTTGGAGAAATGTCTATTTAGGTCTTCTGCCCATTTTTGGATTGGGTTGTTTGTTTTTTTGATATTGAGCTGCATGAGCTGCTTGTATGTTTTGGAGATTAATCCTTTGTCAGTTGCTTCATTTGCAAATATTTTCTCCCATTCTGAGGGTTGTCTTTTCGTCTTGTTTATGGTTTCCCTTGCTGTGCAAAAGCTTTGAAGTTTGATTAGGTCCCATTTGTTGATTTTTGTTTTTATTTCCATTTCTCTAGGAGGTGGGTCAAAAAGGATCTTGCTGTGATTTATGTCATAGGGTGTTCTGCCTAGGTTTTCCTCTAAGAGTTTGATAGTGCCTGGCCTTACATTTAGGTCTTTAATCCATTTTGAGTTTATTTGTGTGTATGGTGTTAGGGAGTGTTCTAATTTCATTCTTTTACAGGTAGCTGTCCAGTTTTCCCAGCACCATTTATTGAAGAGGCTGTCTTTTCTCCACTGTATATTTTTGCCTCCTTTATCAAAGATAAGGTGACCATATGTGTGTGGGTTTATCTCTGGGCTTTCTATCCTGTTCCCCCAATGGTTACTTGTTGTGATAAGTTATGTATATATAATGTACGATGTCAAAATCAGGAAGTTGACATTGATACCATGGGTGTGTATAATTCTGTGCTGTATTATCACACGTGCAGATTCTTGTAACCACCACCCCTAACAAGATGAACAATTTTATCACCACAAAGCTCTCACTTTGTGCCACCCCTTTATTGTCACACCTGCTCTTCCATCCCTCACCATCCCTGTCTCTTGGCAACCACTAATCTGTTACCTATCACTGTAACTTTGTCATTTTTGAACTGTTATATAAATGGAATCATATAGTATGTGACCAGTTGAAACTGACATTTTTCACCCAGCATAATTGAGGTCCATGCAAGTTGTTGGCTGTTTCAATAGTTTGTTCCTTTTTATTGCTGAATAAGATTCCATGCTATGGATGTCAGTCTTGTGGACAGCATATAATGGGATCATGTATTTTAATCCACTTTACCAATCTCTTTTAATTGGTACATTTAGACTATTTACATTTAATGTGATTAGTGATGTTAGGTTTAATAAAGTCTGTCATTTTATTTTTGTTCACTATTTGTTCCCTCTATTTTTTGTTTTTGTCATCTTTTTCCTGACTTCTTATGGGTTACTTGAACATTTTTTAAAATTCCACTATTAAATTCGTAGTGTTTTTGAGGTATCCTTTTGTATAGATATTTTAGTGGTTGCTCTAGGTATTATAATACACATAACTTATCATAGTCTACTGCCATTGGCATTTTATCAGTTTTAGTGAAATATAGAAACCTTTTCCCCTTTAAAAGCTCTTTTTCCCTCACCAGTTTATAATTGTTTTAACTGTTTCTTCCACATTGAGAACCAAATCAGATGTATTATATGTTTTGGTTCAATCATCAAAGATGATTAAGAAAACTCAGAAAAGAGAAGGAATGTCTATTGTGTTTACCCATATTTTTGCTCTTTTAGTTCCTTCTTCCTTCTTGATGTTCCAAGATTCCTTCTTCTATCATTTCCTTTCTGTTTCAAGAACTTCCTCTAGCCATCATGTTAGGGTAGGTTTGCTGATGACAAATTCCACTAGTGTCTGAGAATATCTTGATTTCCCCTTCATTCCTTAAGGATAATTTTGCCAGATATGGAATCTGGGGTTGATATATATTTTTTTCAGTACAGTCCCCAGCTTATGATGGTTTTGCCTAATGATGGTTCTATCCAATGACGTTACGATGGTGCAAAAGCTGTACACATTCAGTAGAAACCGTGCTTTGAATTTTGAACTTTTCCCGGGCTAGGACTGTGTGGTATAATACTTTCTTGTGATGCTGGGCAGTGGCAGAGCAGTGAGCTGCAGCTCCCAGTCAGCCACGCCATCATGAGCATAAACAGTCAATACACCTACTACCATGCTGTACCCATACAAACATTCTGTTTTTCACTTTCAGTACAGTATTCAACAAATTACATGAAATACTCAATACTTTATTATAAAATAGGCTTTGTGTTAGATGACTTTGCCCAACGGTAGGCTAATGTAAGTGTTCTGAGCATCCTTAAGGTAGGCTAGACTAAGCTATGATGTTCAGTAGGTGAGGTGTATTAAATACATTTTCTACTTATGATATTTTCAACTTACAATAGATTTATTGGAATGTAATTCCATTAAAAGTCCAGGAAGATCTGTGCTTGAAAAATGTAGTGCCACTTCCTTCTGACTGTCATGGTTTTTGATGAGAAATCTGCCGTTATCCAAATTATTTTTTTTCCTAATGGGTAATGTGTCGTTTCTCTCTGGCTGCTTTCAAGACTTTTTCTTTGTCTCTAGTTTTTTGACATTTACTTGTGGTGTTATTTTTTGGCATGGGTTTCTTCGGGTTTATCCTGTTTGGGATTTTCTCAGCTTCTTGAATCTTTATGGAGGTTTATGTTTTTTTGCCAAATTTGGGAATTGAAATTCGCCATCATTTCTTCTGCCATCATTTCTTCTAATACTTTTTTCACCCCGCCCTCTCTTTTCTGCTGAGGCTCTGATGACAGGAATGTAAGATTTTAGATCTTTTGATTTAGTTCCAAAGGTTTATGAGGCTCTGTTAATTTTTTTTTTCCAGTCTGTTTTCTCTTTGTTGTTCAGCTTGGGTTATTTTGATTATTTTTCTCAAGATTCACTGATATTGGGTCCTCTCCATTCTGCTATTGAGCTCATCCATTGAGTGTTTTGTTTCAACTATTGTATTTTCTGTTCTAAAGTTTTCATTTGTTTTTATCATTTGTATCTTCTAGTTAACTGCTTAGGGTTTACATTTTTTCCATTTGTTTAGTTTGCCCGTTGAAGCACTTCTATGATGGCTACTTTAAGATCCTTATCAGATAATTCCAACATCTGTGTCATCTTGATGTTGAGATGTATTGACTGCCTTTTCTCATTCTACTTGAGATTTTCCTGGTTCTTAGTTTAATAAGTGACTTCAGTTGTATCCAGGACATTTTGGGTATTATGAGAATCTGGGTCTTATTTAGTTTGTCTGTCTTAGCTGACCCTTTCTGATACCATCCTGGGAGGGGAAAGGGGAATGTTACCTGGCTACCACCAGGTGAGGATAGAAGTCCAGGCTCCTCACTTGGCCTCTTCTGATACCACTCTGGCCGGCAGTGGGGGAGGTGCCCTGTTACTGCTTTCCATGTAGCCTCCACTGACACGTCACCTTACTGCTCATTACTGCTGCAGTAGTGAAAGTCCTGACCCTCACTCTTCTCTGATACCACCCCAGTGTGTGTGTGTGTGTGTGTGTGTGTGTGTGTGTGTGTGTGTGTGTG
>NW_021703775.1:7556500-7566063 GCF_005190385.1 Monodon monoceros
GTGTGTGTGTGTGTGTGTGTGTGTGTGTGTGTGTGTGTGTGTGTGTGTGTCCTTGTTACAGTTAGGCAGGAGTGGAAGTCTAGACTCCTTGCTTGGCTTTTGCCAATGGGGTGGAAGTGGGACCATGGTTTTTTCCATGGTCTTTGGCTAGAATAGAGCAATTATTGTATAAAATTTTTCTGTCTTGCTAGGTCACCCATCCTTAGTGCTTTGGCTAGACAAAGAGGGCTTTTCTTGGGGCATTTTTGTGTGTTCCTGTTGGTGTTTTTAGAATGCTGGCTTCTCTAGTACCCAGTCTGGAATATATGAAGCAAAAAGAAAACTCAGGGAACTCACTGTTGTGTCATTTCTTGGGTCAGGGATCTCTCTGTCTGCCTTCTTCTCTTTACTGTTCAGAGTTTTCTGTATGTTTGGTTAATATGTAATGTTCAGGGTTTTCATTGTACTTAGCATGAAGAATAGGGAGAAATGTGTCTACGCTGTTTTGTTCTGTAATTGGAAGTCCTGATCTTGAACCTGAGAAAACTCATTTAGGATATTGTCATCTGAAGTCTCATAGTCTGAGATTTCACTTTTATGATCAATTTTACCAACATTATTAGAGTTCAGACTGATACTGTCTCTCCACATTCATTTCCTGATTCATCTTAATAATTATGAAATATTTTCCTCTCGCAGTTTCCTTTCTTTGCCATTATAAGTACAAGAAGCAAAAATCCTAAATTTTCAATTGTTTTCATTGAAGGTTACAAAAAACTGCAAAGTTAGGGTCTCCAGGCAGGTAGACTGTTTATATCAGTCGGAGAATAAAGTCCTCGGTAGGGGCTTCCTTGGTGGTGCAGTTGTCAAGAATCTGCCTGCCAATGCAGGGGACACAGGTTCAAGCCCCGGTCCGGGAAGATGCCACATGCTAAGGAGCAACTAAGCCTGTGTGCCACAACTACTGAGCCTGCGCTCTAGAGCCCACGTGCTACAACTATTGAAGCCCGCGTGCCTAGAGCCCGTGCTCCACAACAAGAGAAGCCACTGCAGTGAGAGGCCCGCGCACCGCCATGAAGAGTAGCCCCTGCTTGATGCAAATAAAGAAAGTCTGCGTGTAGCAATGAAGACCCAACACAGCCATAAATTAAAAACAAAAGAAAAAAAAAGTCCTTGGTAATTTGAAACATAGACAGCAGAGAAGATGGGGATATTGTGAGGTGGATGGGGGAGACTGAATATGAAAGAAGGAAAGAAGTGAGAGATGTGAAGCATGTGGTTGAAAATGAAAAGTCCAGAACGAAACACAGAAGAAGAATTTGAAAAGGGTTTTGCAGAAGTATATGACGGGAGAAACGTGGAAAATAAGGAAAAGAGGAAAGCGAGGAGAGGGAAGAAGAAATCGCGAAATTAGTCATAAAAGGAGTAACCATGTCCAGCTAGGGAGAGACATTAAGAGGACACCACCTTCACTGGTAGAGCTAGTCCACAGTGTAGAATTGATTAATTACCAGTATCTTTTTTTTTTTGCGGTACGCGGGCCTCTCACTGTTGTGGCCTCTCCTGTTGCGGAGCACAGGCTCCGGACGCGCAGGCTCAGTGGCCATGGCTCATGGGCCCAGCCGCTCCGCGGCATGTGAGATTTTCCCAGACCGGGGCATGAACCCGTGTCCCCCACATCAGCAGGCGGACTCTCAACCACTGCGCCACCAGGGAAGCTCCAGTATCCTTCTTTTTAAGTAAAGATGATTCTAATGAAGAATAAAAAGCTCTGTCTTGAGGGATTCTTCATAGAAACATAAATACCATTATATCTTTTAGAATACGAATAGTTTTGTTTTTTCTTTTGGGAACAAATCAACACCTTTATAGAAAGTGTCTGCCAATAAGTTTAAGTACTTAAGGAAAATTAGTTTATAACCATTTGGTGATTTTTACTCCAAGTTCCTTATGGCTTGTTGAATTTCAAAAACCCAGATTGCATAAAATCATAATTTATATTTTTTAGAAGTAAAAAACTGTTGTTATGGCTAAGTTTACTTTAATGAACATTATCCTAGGTTATACAAATTATTGTTTTTTCTTCTCATTTCACAATGGTAATAGAATTTGGGACTTAATGATAAAATTACTAAAAATAGATTACCCTGTC
The DNA here is from genome assembly GCF_005190385.1 of Monodon monoceros. Lineage (NCBI taxonomy): Eukaryota > Metazoa > Chordata > Mammalia > Artiodactyla > Monodontidae > Monodon > Monodon monoceros. The sequence continues at coordinate 7,558,632 of NW_021703775.1, forward strand.
TTCAAGGAAAATGATTGCAACTATTTAGATGGAGAAAATATTTCTAAGAAAGTGTGTGTTATAGGTATATGCAGCATCATTTTATATCTTAAGGTTTTGTGCTTTATAAGGTCAGTGGATGGATTTTAACTTATTAAACCTCTCCCTGGAAGTTTGTTTGGAATGACAGCATTAATGATTATATTACTTATGGGACAACTCAGAAATAGTGATCGTGTTCCAGAAAACTTTTCAACCATAGCGTATCTGATATTCACTACTTAGGGTCCTGTTTTGTAAGCATAGTGAAAACATTATGTAAAGAAACAAATAGAATTATGTTCTTTGTTTTAATGTAAATAAAATATATGATTCTGTATATCTATGAGCCCCATTTTCCCTTTTGAGTTTAGAAGGGTACAGGTCTTTTCATAATCCGTGGGTCCTGACTGAAATACTCCAAAAATAGGGATTGATCTTGTTAGTTCCTGTAACTCTTAAAAGACACCTTGGAAATAGGTGTCCACTGGATATTTTGAAACCCTCTCTGCCCCAAGTGTTATCTTGAGGATTATGGACCTGAAATTTTTGATGAACCCCCTCCTGTCCCTGGAGTTCTTAACATCTAGTCCAAAGGAGAGCAGAACAGCATAGATTTCCAGGCTGCTAGAGACTAGACCTACATCGAGGACAGTATAGTCTCCCTTAGAGCTACTCACTCTGGCCCAGCATCACCTTGGAGCTTGTTAGAAGTTCTCAGGCCCCATGTCAGACCTGTGGAATCAGCATCTTTGGAGATAGGGTCCAGAATTTTGTGTTTTAACAAGCTCTTCCTGGTGGTTTTTATGCACATTAAAGTTAAAGAAACAACGAGAGACCCAGTCTTGTTTGTAATTTTTAGCTAACCATTTTTAGCTCATTAGAATTGTCTTTTCAAATTCTGGTCTTTTAACCTATTTCATTTGGACTCCTGTCTTTTGGTTTTTCTAGGCTTTAGCTCTCCTAAACTACCTTCTGAATCCAGTTCTTTAATTTTTTCTGTAAGAGATTTGTAAGTATTAAATTGTCCATAATTTCATGTTAAGCCTTCTCCTTTCTATTTAAAAATGGTTGTATAAGAATGGTGAATGTGAAATAAAACGTTTTCAAAGTCAGTGACTTCCTGAAGTATACAGCTTGGTAAGTTTTGGAATCTGTTACTCAGGGAGTTTTTCATATTTTTCAAAAAATTTTATCTGAAGTAGTTCAGGGTAGTACTAAAGAACAGAGGGATGGAGATGACTTGTCAACATTCTTTCCAGTGCCAGAATTTTATGATTTAATGAATATTAAAATTAAATTATTTAAAAGTGGGTTTAATTTTTGGTCATCTTAATTTCAACATAAAAAGCCCATTTTTAAATGTTAGCTCATAGAATTAAGTAGTATCCTCCGAGTCTTGCTAATAACAAGGTCCTATTTGAAAAATGTACTTTTCTGTTCTGTTTTATGTATCAGGTTAGTTATTTGTGCATCTTTATGTTAATTTTTCATCTATACTATTTATAGATTTTTAAATTAAATTGTTGAATCTAAGACTTATTTGCTGAACTATCTGAAATTGCTATTTTTTGTCAAAAGTGGTCAAATGTCATCAGTTTCATATGGTTCAACCAGTAATTCTTTGAAAGCCTAAAGGTACCCTTTTCACTGGAAAACTGACTTGATTACTTGGTTTGAAGGAATTAAAGTGGTTTCTTTAGCAATTTTCTGTTTCAGATTCTTAGGTTCACAGAATGTGATTTGTACTTAGATTTGTCTCATCTGGGTATGTGCTTTTCTACAATTAAAAAAAGTTAGATTCAATCTTCAGTAAAAACAAAATGGTAAACAAAACCAGGGACTTCCAGTAAGATGATAGTGTGACAGTTTCCTCATGGGTTCCTACTAGGTTCCTGCACAGAAACTGATTGAAATGATTCAGAGAAATGCAAAAATAAGAATTTTGATACTAATGTTGAAAACAGGAAATTGTCAAACACATACCACTAATTTGAAGGAGGATTTTGTCTATTATGTTACGGTTTGAACTTTTTCTGAGAGCTGGTAAGCCATTCTCCCCAAGAGAGCAAGGTAGTACTATGGGAAATATGAGTGGAGAAAATTCTAGAGGTCACTAGTAACGCTATGTTTGTGTGGACTGTGGAGGATACGCTGCAGGGGAGGGTTGTAGAAAGACCATGTGTAACTGCTCTCTGCTTAGAAGAGCCAACAGTGTCCTGTGGAATTCCTAGCAGGACTAGCTGAGAGCTTTACTGCATAGTCTTGGCTTTCTAGGTAGAGTGTGGACTTGCTCTGATGTCATGGAGACAACACTTTTATTTTTTTTATTATGTTTTAAAACGTATTTTATTGAAGTATAGTTGGTTTACAATGTGTTAGTTTCAGGTGTCCAGCAAAGTGATTCAGTTTTACACATATATATTACACATATAAATATTCTTTTTTCACATTCTTTTCCATTATGGTTTCTTACAGGAGACTGAATAGAGTTCGTGTGCTATACAGTAGGACCTTGTTGTTTATCCATTTTGTATATAATAGTTTGCATCTGCTAACCCCAAATTCCCAGGAGAGAACACTTTTAATACGGAAGGGTGGTGTTAGAAGCAAAGGATGGATGCGAGCGAGATGGGAAGTGACCTCATGCTGAGCCCTTTCACAGCTGTGGGCTCTGGAGTAAGAGCGCTAGTCACATCTGGACCTGAAAGAAAATACGTGCGATTTTATCCAGCGGTCTGTGGGCCCCAGGGATCTTTTCAAAAGCATGGCCAGTTCACCTCAAAGCAGGGGGGCAGTTTGGAATTTGGAGTGGGAGTATTTGTCCACTGCTACTGGCTACTCTCCTTACTTGGTGAGGCTGGCCTTTGGGAAGATGGTTCCCAAAAGTACCAAGAAAATGCATGTAGGGCAGAGGCTACACCCAGATCCATATCCCTCCCACCACTCAAGAGCTGCTAAAAGACTGAACCTGTATGCCATCCCATCCTCCTGCTTACTTCTTAAAAACTTAATTTTTAAAAAAGTTTCAAACGAAGAAATGCAGAGTTATAAGGGCGGTACAAACAACTTCTCTATGCATTTCACGTACTGTGAACTTTTTGCCTCTATCATCTTTTTATGTATCTATAGATATTAGTTTCTTTTCAGGACCATTTGAGAGTAAATTACAGAAATTGTGCCTTTTTACTCCTAAATAATTTTATTTCCTAACAACAGGGAATTCTCTTACATTACAACAGTTCAGGTGTCAAATTTAGGAAATGTATCATTGGTACAGTGTTACATACTCTTTGCCATACTCTTTGGCACAATGTTACATACTCTGTCGTCTATCTTCTGTTACTTTGTTCTAATAACGTTCTTTATAGCGTTTTTTTTCTTTCGGGTCCAGTATCCCGTCCAGGATTGTAATTTGTATGTAGTTGTCTCGTCCCCTTCAGTCTGTTGTCTGGGGCAGTTCCTAAGCCTCTGTCTTCGATGACCTTGACATTTTTTATAGCAGAAGCTTTTTGTTTTGTGCATTGTTGCTCACTTTGGATGTGTCTGATGTTTCCTTGAGATTAGGTTCAGATGATGCATTTTTGGCAAGAATACCACATAAATGAGGTGTGTCCTCTGTGCATCACGGCAGAGGGCACGTGATGTCTGGTCCGTTACTGCTGATGTGAACTTTGATCATGTGATTAACATGATATCTGCCAGGTTTCTCCAAGATAAAGGTAGCGTTTTTCCTTTTGTAAATGAATGGCTACTTTGTGGGAAGATACTTTGAGATGATACACATATCCTGTTCCTCATTAAACTTTCACCTACCGGTTTTGGCATCCTTTTTTTTTTTTTGATTAAAAATTTTAAAAAAATTGACACAATTTTTAAAAGTTGCTTCTCATTTACAATTATTATAAAATATTGGCTGTATTTGCCATGTTGTACAATACATTCTGGAATCTATCCTATACCCAGTAGTTTCTACCTCCCACTCCCCGTCCCCTGTCTGGCTCTTCCCCTCTTCCCTTTCCCCACTGGTAACCACTAGTCTGTTCACTATATATGTGAGTCTGCTTCTTTTTTGTTATATTCACTAATTTGCTGTATTTTTTAGATTCCACATATAGGTGATGTCATACAGCATTTGTCTTTCTCTAGAATCCATTTTTGATTTTTGCCTGACTCAGTTATTGCTTGGACAGTTGCAAAGGGGTGATTTTCTAATATTCGTCCTTCTTTCATCATTTATAAGCTGGCATTCCACTGTAAGAAACAATTTTCTCTCATCTGTTAGTTGTTATTTATTAATATGGACTCACAGATTCTTACTTTATTTAATAAGTTACAATTCATTACCATCAGTATTTGTTTTGGTATTTAAATTGCAGTGAATTTAGCCAGGGGGAGCACCTCGAGTGGCTTCCTGTGCCCTTACGATATGTCCTGTCTTTTTATTTTGACTTCTGTCCTCAAGGAATTTATTTTTATTTATTTATTTATTTTTAACATCTTTATTGGAGTATAATTGCTTTACAATGGTTTGTTACTTTCTGCTTTATAACAAAGTGAATCAGCTATACATATACCTATATCCCCATATCTCCTCCCTCTTGCGTCTCCCTCCCACCCTCCCTATCCCACCCCTCTAGGTGGTCACAAAGCACTGAGCTGATGTCTCTGTGCTATGTGGCTGCTTCCCACTAGCTATTTTACATTTGGTAGTGTATATAAGTCCATGCCACGCTCTCACTTTGTCCCAGCTAACACTTCCCCCTCCCCATGTCCTCAAGTCCATTCTCTACCTCTGTGTCTTTATTCCTGTCCTGCCCCGAGGTTCTTCAGAACTTTTTTTTTTTTTTACATTCCATATATATGTGTTAGCATACAGTGTTTGTTTTTCTCTTTCTGACTAACTTCACTCTATGACAGACTCTAGGTCCATCCACCTCGCTACAAATAACTCAATTTCATTTCTTTATATGGCTAAGTAATATTCCATTGTATATATTTGCCACATCTTCTTTATCCATTCATCTGTCAATGGACACTTAGGTTGCTTCCATGTCCTGGCTATTGTAAATAGAGCTGCAGTGAACATTGTGGTACATGACTCTTTTTGAATTATGGTTTTCTCAGGGTATATGCCCAGTAGTGGGTTTGCTGGGTCATATGGTAGTTCTATTTTTAGTTCTTTAAGGAACCTCCATACTGTTCTCCATAGTGGCTGTATCAATTTACATTCCCACCAACAGTGCAAGAGGGTTCCCTTTTCTCCACGCCCTCTCCAGCATTTATTGTTTGTAGATTTTTTGATGATGGCCATTCTGACTGGTGTGAGGTGATACCTCTTTGTAGTTTAGATTTGCATTTCTTTAATGATTAGTGATGTTGAGCATCTTTTCATGTGTTTGTTGGCAATCTGTATATCTTCCTTGGAGAAATGTCTATTTAGGTCTTCTGCCCATTTTTGGATTGGGTTGTTTGTTTTTTTGATATTGAGCTGCATGAGCTGCTTGTATGTTTTGGAGATTAATCCTTTGTCAGTTGCTTCATTTGCAAATCTTTTCTCCCATTTTGAGGGTTGTCTTTTTGTCTTGTTTATGGTTTCCTTTGCTGTGCAAAAGCTTTGAAGTTTCATTAGGTCCCCTTTGTTTATTTTTATTTTTATTTCCATTTCTCTAGAAGGTGGGTCAAAAAGGATCTTGCTGTGATTTATGTCATAGAGTGTTCTGCCTATGTTTTCCTCTAAGAGTTTGATAGTGTCTGGCCTTACATTTGGTCTTTAATCCATTTTGAGTTTATTTTTGGGTATGGTGTTAGGGAGTGTTCTGATTTCATTCTTTTACAAGTAGCTGTCCAATTTTCCCAGCAACACTTATTGAAGAGGCTGTCTTTTCTCCGCTGTATAGTCTTGTCTCCTTTATCAAAGATAAGGTGACCATATGTGCATGGGTTTATCTCTGGGCTTTCTATCCTGTTCCATTGATCTATATTTCTGTTTTTGTGCCAGTACCATACTGTCTTGGTTACTGTAGCTCTGTAGTATAGTCAGATCAGGGAGCCTGATTCTTCCAGCTCTGTTTTTCTTTCTCAAGATTGCTTTGGCTATTCGGAGTCTATTGTGTTTCCTTACAAATTGTGAAATTTTTTGTTCTAGTTCTGTGAAAAATGCCAGTGGTAGTTTCATAGGGATTGCATTGAATCTGTAGATTGCTTTGGGTAGTATAGTCATTTTCACAGTATTGATTCTTCCAATCCAAGAATATGGTATATCTCTGCATCTGTTTGTATCATCTTTCATTTCTTTCATCAGTGTCTTATAGTTTTCTGCATACAGGTCTTTTGTCTCCCTAGGTAGGCTTATTCCTAGGTATTTTATTCTTTTTGTTGCAATGATAAATGGGAGTGTTTCCTTTCTTTCAGGTTTTTCATCATTAATGTATAGCAATGCAAGAGATTTCTATGCATTAATTTTCTTTCCAGCTACTCTGCCAAATTCATTGATTAGCTCTAGTAGTTTTCTGGTAGTGTCTTTAGGATTCTCTATGTATAGTATCATGTCATCTGCAAACAGTGACAGCTTTACTTCTTCTTTTGTGATTTGGATTCCTTTTATTTCTTTTTCTTCTCTGATTGCTGTGGCTAAAACTTCCAAAACTATAATGAAAAATAGTGGTGAGACTGGGCAACCTTGTCTTGTTCCTGATCTTAGTGGAAATGGTTTCAATTTTTTACCATTGAGAAGGATGTAGGCTCTGGGTTTGTCATATATGGCCTTTATTATGTTGAGAAAAGTTGCCTCTATGCCTACTTTCTGGAGGGTTTTTTATCATAAATCGGTGTTGAATTTTTTCAGAAGCTTTTTCTGCATCTATTGAGATGGTGATATGGTTTTTATCCTTCAGTTTGTTAATATGGTGTACCACATTGGTTGATTGGCATATATTGAAGAATCCTTGCATTCCTGGGATAAACCCCATTGATGATGGTATATGATCCTTTTAATGTGCTGTTGGATTCTGTTTGCTAGTATTTTGTTGAGGTTTTTTTGCATGTATGTTCATCTGTGATATCGGCCTGTAGTTTTCTTTTTTGTGACATCTTTCTCAGGTTTTGGGGTCAGGGTGGTGATGGCCTCATAGAATGAGTTTGGGAGTGTTCCTCCCTCTGCTATATTTTGGAAGAGTTTGAGAAGGACAGGTGTTAGCTATTCTCTAACTGTTTGGTAGAATTTGCCTGTGAAGCTATCTGGTCCTGGGCTTTTGTTTGTTGGAAGATTTTTAATCACAGTCTCAATTTCAGTGTTTATGATTGGTCTGTTTATATTTTCTGTTTCTTCTTGGTTCAGTCTTGGAAGGTTGTGCTTTTCTAAGAATTTGTCCATTTCTTCCAGGTTGTCCATTTTATTGGCATAGAGTTGCTT
>NW_021703775.1:7566073-7648726 GCF_005190385.1 Monodon monoceros
AAGCAACTCTATGCCAATAAAATGGACAACCTGGAAGAAATGGACAAATTCTTAGAAAAGCACAACCTTCCAAGACTGAACCAAGAAGAAACAGAAAATATAAACAGACCAATCATAAACACTGAAATTGAGACTGTGATTAAAAATCTTCCAACAAACAAAAGCCCAGGACCAGATAGCTTCACAGGCAAATTCTACCAAACAGTTAGAGAATAGCTAACACCTGTCCTTCTCAAACTCTTCCAAAATATAGCAGAGGGAGGAACACTCCCAAACTCATTCTATGAGGCCATCATCACCCTGATACCAAAACTATACAGAGATGTCACAAAAAAAGAAAACTACAGGCTAACATTACTGATGCACATAGATACAAAAATCCTTAACAAAATACTAGCAAATAGAATCCAACAGCACATTAAAAGGATCATACACCATGATCAAGTGGGGTTTATCTCAGGAATGCAAGGATTCTTCAGTGTATGAAATCAGTCAATTTGATACACCATATTAACAAATTGAAGGATAAAAACTATATGATAAACTCAATAGATGCAGAAAAAGCTTTCTAGAAAATTCAACACCCATTTATGATAAAAAAAGCTCTCCAGAAAGTAGGCACAGAGGGAACCTACCTCAACATAATAAAAGCCATGTATGACAAACCCACAGCCAACATTGTTCTCAGTGGTGAAAAACTGAAAGCATTTCCTCTAAGATCAGGAACAAGACAAGGTTGCCCAGTCTCACCACTGTTATTCAACATAGTTTTGGAAGTTTTGGCCACAGGAATCAGGGAAGAAAAAGAAATTAAAGGCATCCAAATCAGAAGAGAAGTAAAACTGTCACTGTTTGCAGATAACATGTTACTATACATAGAGAAGCCTTAAGATGCTACCAGAAAACTACTAGAGCTAATCAGTGAATTTGGTAGAGTAGCAGGATACAAAATTAATGCACAGAAATCTCTTGCATTCCTATATGCAAATGAAAGAGAAATTCAGGAAACACTCCCATTTATCATTGCAACAAAAAGGATAGAATACCTAGGAATAAACCTACCTAAGGAGACAAAAGTCCTGTATGCAGAAAACTATAAGACACTGATAAAAGAAATTAAAGGTGGTACAAGCAGATGGAGAGATATACCATGTCCTCAGATTGGAAGCATCAACATTGTGAAAACGACTGTACTACCCAAAGCAATCTACAGATTCAATGCAATCCCCATCAAACTACCACTGGCATTGTTCACAGAACTAGAACAAAAAAAAGTCACAATTTGTATGGAAACGCAAACGACCCCAAAAGCCAAAGCAATCTAAAAAAGAAAAACGGAGCTGGAAGAATCAGGTTCCCAGACTTCAGACTATACTACAAAGCTACAGTAATCAGGACCGTATGGTACTGGCACAAAGACAGAAATATAGATCAATGGAATAGGATAGAAAGCCCAGAGAGAACCCCATGCACATATGGTCACCTTATTTTTGATAAAGGGGAGAAGAGTATACAGTGGAGAAAAGGCAGCATCTTCAATAAGTGGTGCTGGGAAAGCTGGACAGTTGCATGTAAAAGAATGAAATTAGAACACTTCCTAACACCATACACAAAAATAAACTCAAAATGGATTAAAGACCAAATGTAACGCCAGACACTATCAAACACTTAGAGGAAAATGTAGGCAGAACACTCTAGGACATAAGTCACAGCAAGATCCTTTTTGACCCACTTCCTAGAGAAATGGAAATAAAAACAAAAATAAACAAATGGGACCTAATGAAACTTAAAAGCTTTTGCACAGCAAAGGAAACCATAAACAAAATGAAAAGACCACCCTCAGAATGAGAGAAAATATTTGCAAACGAAGCAACTGACAAACGATTGATGTCCGAAACGTAGAAGCAGCTCATGCAGCTCAATCTCACTAAAGCAAACAACCCAATCCAAAAATGGGCAGAAGACTGAAATAGACATTTCTCCAAAGAAGATATACAGATTGCCAACAAACACATGAAAAGATGCTCAACATCACTAATCATTAGAGAAATGCAAATCAAAACTACAGTGAGATATCACCTCACAGTGGTCAGAATGGCCATCATCAAAAAATCTACAAACAGTAAATGCTGGAGAGGGTGTGGAGAAAAGGAACCCTCCTGCACTGCTGATGGGAATGTAAATTGATACCGCCTCTATGGAGAACAGTATGGAGGTTCCTTAAAGAACTAAAAGTAGAACTACCATATGACCCAGCAATCCCACTACTGGGCATATACCCTGAGAAAACCATAATTCAAAAAGAGTCATGTACCACAACGTTCATTGCAGCACTATTTACAATAGCCAGGACATGGAAGCAACCTAAGTGTTCATCGACAGGTGAGTGGATAAAGAAGATCATATGTACAATGGAATATTAGCCATAAAAAGAAATGAAATCGAGTTATTTGTAGTGAGGAGGATGGGCATAGAGTCTGTCATACAGAGTGAAGTAAGTCAGAAAGAGAAAAACAAATACTGTATGCTACACATATATGTGGAATCTAAGAAGAAAAAAAACGGTTCTGATTAACCTAAGGGCAAGACAGAAATAAAGACAGAGACGTAGAGAATGGACTTAAGGACATGGGGAGGGGGAAGGGTAAGCTGGGGTGAAGTGAGAGAGCAGCATTGACATATATACACTACGAAATGTAAGATAGCCAGTGGGAAGCAGCCGCATAGCACAGGGAGATCAGCTCGGTGCTTTGTGACCACCTAGAGGGGTGGGATATGGAAGGTGGGAGGGAGACCCAAGAGGGAGGGGATATGGGGATATATGTATGCATATAGCTGATTCACTTTGTTATCCAGCAGAAACTAACACACCATTGTAAAGCAATTATACTCCAATAAAGATGTTAAAATAATGTAAAATAAAATAAAATAACATTTTCTTACTTGCCACAAGAATGCTCCAGGTTCATCTTAAAGTTATTTTTCCAAAGGGTTCTAATTCTTTTTTAGTGGCAGAGGTCTAGAATTCACTATCTTGGCACCGTGTAAGTGGTAAGAGGTAAAGGGGGAAGAAATCACAGAACAGTTCACTCATGCTCATTTTGGACACAATCTGCTTGGCGTGATCGGCCCTTGTCCCTACTGTTTAGACTAGGCATTTAACACGGTTTTCATTTCTGTAGCCTTATAGTATGTTCTGATTTCAGAGCAAGTTACCTATTATTATTTCTAATTGTTTTGACCTTTTAAAAATATTCTGTTTTTTACATGAATTTTAGAATCACATGTCAAAATTCAAGTTCCAAAAAATTTTCGTTGATGTTTTAAAAAGTGTTGCATTTATTATTAGTTTAGGGTAGGATTTATCTATTTTTTTTTGCAAGATTGGGATTAATAAATGACTTCATTTTTTTCTTCCATTACAGGCTCCAGGAAAAGGCTTATAGTTTTTATCACATAACTCTCGTATGCCTCTTGTTAAAATTGTTATAGTATAATTGTTCGTAGTTTTGTGTTTGTGGATAGTATCTTTTTAACATTTCTTCTATTGTCAGTTAACACATATGGAAAAGTGCCTAAACCATGGATGTATAGTAATGAATTTTATTTAACCAGGAACCAGGTCAATAAATAGAACCTTGCTGGCACCCTGAGACTCCCCTGTATGCCCTTTCCTAATCACAACCCCCCTCCCTTCCTTTCCTCCTAAAGCCAGCAAATTACGGAAACTAGAGCTGCTTATTAATACATTGTTCAATACAGGGAAATATGACAGTTAAGCAGGGGAGGCTTTCTTCCCTGCCACAGAATTCTTCAGAGGTATTTACTCTGTGGTCCTTTATGTAAGGGCCAAAGAATAATATAATTGACTATTTTTAAGGCTAGCTTTATGAGACAGGCAGATTTATATTTCTTAATTCTGTTTTGTACAGAACGATTCCATCCTTGATTGAGTAAAGCAGAGATTACAATATAAATTAAAAAGAGTCTTTCCAAGGTTTGTTTTGTTTAGATGTCAAAATAGTAGCCTTAGATTATCTAGCTTGATAGAGAAGCTGAAACGGTTGTTCTGATTTTTCTTAGTTTAATGAGGTTGTGGAAATTGTTCAGACCATTTACCAGCCTCAGCTCCCTTCCGGTGCTGCTGATCAAGATAAATGCATGGTTTCTTTTCTGCCTCTCTTAGATTTTGGTGTCCAGTTCTGTCTTGGGGCCTCTTCTCACTGTGTACTTTGTATCTGAGCTGTCTCATACTATTGCTTCAGTGCCTACGTTTATCCTCATAAGATCCACTTTTATTTCCCAGACCAGGCTTTCCTGCCCTGTGATTCTCTTAAATTCAAATAATTGACTTTTAGGGTCATCTTAACATCTACCTGATTGAGTTGTTAGGGATCAGGAATTTGACCAAAGTCTGGCCTAGGGAGATTTTTGCAGAATAGGAAGTACAGAGGAAACAGCCTATGGAAATGATTAGTTACGCTATAAAATATGTTATATTCATTATATTATTAGATATATTATGATTAGTTTCAATGCTTCATCTCTATCTTCATACAAATAGGGTCTTTATAGTTGTTTGTACCTTTTGAGAAATGATCTTGGTATTATGCTTGAAGTGTTAATTCCAAAAACTTTGTCTATTTCTCCCTATCTTTAACTTTCTGAAGTGCTAATTAGAAAGCGCCCATATTCTTACAGATATTAATAGCACTAAGTTAGTGGTGGCTTTGCCACCACGTTGTTAGTTGGGGCTCTTTTTTATTTTCAGCTCTGTCTCAGTGAATTCATAAATGAATATCTGTTTCTGAAAAATGCAACTTTAAAATCCCTAATGTTACAATTCTGTTTCGATTATAGTGGGTTTTTTTTTTTTAAAGAAATATACTAATAACTTTTGGTTTTGCTCCTAGAAAAACTGATTGCTTATCAACGAGAATTTCTTGCTTTGAAAGAACGGCTCCGAATAGCTGAACACAGAATCTCTCAGCGGTCTTCCGAACTCAATGCCATTGTACAGCAGTTCAAGCGTGTAGGAGCAGAAACAAACAGAAGTAAGGATACGGTGAATAAATTTTCAGGTACAGACGATAGTTTTGGTTTTATGAAAAGATTACATTTTCAACGGGTCATGTGAAATACTCTCTTTGAAAGTTGTCTAGAGTCGCTTATCAGCCAACATTTGTTACCCTCTACAGAGAGAAAAATCACCATACAAAACTTTTTCTATTGTGGTTAATTATAAAACAAGTTTATTAATTGCTAAATTTGATTTAAAGAGAGTAATATTAAGTTTCAGTTGTATAAATTTCACTGCCAATAGTGAAGAACCAGCATCTTTTAAAAAAAACATTTAGAATGAGACTAAAATTTAACTTGGTGTTTATGCATATTTCTGTTGTGACTTGTGTGGACTTCAGATGGACTCTGGGGAACCTTTGAGCTATTTGAAGCAATTAGTGGTCTCAGATATGACTTATAAGAAATTAAAAGATGTAGTTTTATAATGGGTACTTTTGGGGGTACCTGACCTGTTCCCTCTCTGAGAAATTCTGGTCTGAGTGAAATGAATATCAACCATCTCCTGTTTCTTTCCTATTCTTATTCTAATGACTAAATTGATATATGTATATAATCAGTTGACTCCAAATCTACAAAATCTTCCAAGAATAATATACATTTTCATTTAGCATTATCTGTTATAATCTTTCACCATTAATTCCTCTCATCTTGAGATTCACTACCTTACCTTATTTTTAGAGATTCATGCCCCTTTCTTCCCCTCCTGATTATAAAATTTGTATTATGGCACAGTAACATTTGAAATTATGGAATGGTTAACATTCTTTGTTTTCTTCTAGTCTTTTTTCCATGCATATTTTTCTTCAAAAGTGTAATTGTGTGTTTTATGGCCTTATTTTTGCTCTTGAAATTATGCTATTAGCATTTTACTATGGCATTGAATATTCTTTTAAAATACCATTTTTGATGACATATATATCAGCTAATCATATACTATATTAAATATGTTTCTACAAATAGGCAAATGGGTTGTTCTTGTCCCCCAACTTATAACTCTGTGAAGAACATCTCTGTATATAAATCAATTACTTGTATGGTAGGCCTTAAGTTATTTTCATTAGATTATGACTTTCTTAAAAACAGAATCTGTGTTTTGATGACTGTTGATTTCCAACCACATGCCACAGTGGCTGGAACAAAACCGATAATTCACTAAATATTTATTGATTGCATAGAAGTTAAATTCCTAAAAGGGAAATTACTGAATAATAGGGCAGGAATGTTTTAAGGGTTTTGATGCTGTTCTTAATAGCTGAAACATTTATCACATTATCACCACAATTTAATATTACTGTTTAATCTGCTAACTTAATTTGATGGGTAGATATTGTTGTCTTGTAATTTGTAGTTGTTGCTTTTACATGAGGTTAAACTTTAATTGCATGTGTGATAGTTTCGTTTCTTTTGTGAACTTTCGGTTCTGAATATTCAGAGTATTTTAAGGGAATTTTCATATTGCTCTGTATAAAATTGTTACTGAGACTGCAAGTCCTTACTGCTAGCTTCCTTATTTAAAAGGTTAAGTTCTAGTTCAATGGAATTGTAAAACAATATTGATTATCCTATCAAGGTTTTATTTTCTATTATATTAAATGGTTCATTGGTTCCTCTCATAAAAACTGAAAAACGATTTGAAAGTTATGAACTGTACCAAACATTCTCAACTTGTGCTGTTTAAATTAGTGTACCTGAACTAAAAAAAAAAATCTTCCATGTGAAATTTTGGTCAAATATAATAGCATAAAAAAGTGAAAGTTACTGGTGGTCGTTGTACTTATTATTATTACATTTTCATGAGTGGATAGCGTGTTTACAGTCTGTCCCCCAGGGCTTGAGTTCTGACACATTATACAGGTGAGTGGTTCACATTCTATCTTCTCGTGGTACTCTGGCTGACCTTTTTAGCTTCATTCAGACCGTTCTCATCGTCATGACTCTGTGAGACTCTGGTTGCCTAAGTGTCCATGGAAATATCATTGACCAAAGTATGAAATTAGGATAGAAAATTCTTTTAGTTCTCATAAATTTTTACCACTATCTTTGTAACATCAGCAACTTCTATAAGTGAGGTATTACCGTGGATTGATTATACTTCTGTATTTCAGATGGTACCCTAAAGCTCTTGAGGGAGTTAACAAGCAAAAAATCTCTTCAAGTGCCAAGTATTTATTATCATTTGCCTCATTTATTACAAAATGAAGGAAGCCTTCAACCTGTTGTGCAGATTGGTAATGGAAGAACAGGAGGTATGTTTGTTTTGTTTCCTGTTGTATTTGCACTGCTGGTCTTAATTATGTCTTGGAGTATTATGTTGACCATTATAAGTCAGGCAAGTCGGGAGTCAAGATGGCGGACTAGGAGGATGCAGAATTCGCATCTCTGCACAACTAGGGCACCTACCAGGCACCAGTGGGGGACCACAGACACCTAAGGGGCGGGAGGAACCCCCAGTGATGGGGAAGGACGTGGGGCGTGGGGGGAGTGAAGGGGGAGGAGAAGTGGAGGCGGGACAGGACTGGCGTCCCTGAGGGGTGGCTGGGGGAGGGGAAGGGATCCCATGCCAAAGCGGGAAATTGGGGAACCACTGGGAGAGCAGAGGATCAAAAGGGAGCGTGGCCAGGTTTCCCCTGCCCACTTGGGCCCCTGGGAGCCTGCTGAGATCCCAGGACTGGTCCTCTGACCACCAAGGCCCCCTCCAGCCATGCGGGTCCTGAGGGAGTGGGAGGGAGGGAAGGGGAGCAAAAATAAAGGCCGGACCTCTGGGTGGGAGAGGGGAGGAGTTCCTACACCCAGCGGGACCCACCCACGGTTAGGGGTCCAGTGGTGACGGGGGAGACCCTGGGGGAGACGGTGGGGGAGGGGTGTGGAGGAACAAAAGGGAACGCGGGCAACGCTTTCCCTGTCCACTTACGCACTGGGGAGCCTGTTGGGCTTCTGGGCCTAATCCTCTACCCTTGGAACCTCCCTCTTGCCATGCCAAGCCCAAGCCCCGACCCTACACCCCCATCTCTACACTCAGAGGACCCCCCTGCATCGCGCTGGGCGTAAACCCCACCCACACACCCTCACTCAGGGCCTTACCTCCAAACTCTGGAACTCCGCACTCCAGAGGCCCTCCTTTAGACATGCTGCCTCTCTCCTTCCATGCAGGTCCTAAGCAGAGGCCCCGCCCCACGCTTGAACGTCACCCTGCCTAGGCCCCGCCCCCAAGTCCTTTTCTGGCTGTGTGTCTTGAGCCTAGGACCCGCCCCATGCTCACATCCACCTGCCTTGTTCCCCCCCACCCTAAACCCCGCTGCTGCCTAAGTTCCACCCCTGCCTAAACTCCGCCCCCATAGCCAAGGCTTTTTTTTTCCCTTTTTTCCTCTTTTAGATTGGGGTTGTGTTTTACCTTGTTGATTCATTTATATTCTTATTGTTCCTAATCTTTTATTTTTCTAATTTTATTTTATTCCTTATACTTTGTTATAGTTCTCTCCTTTTGGCTTGTTCACCCCCCTTTTTTTTCTTTTTTCTGTTGTGGTTTTATTTTACCTTGTTGCAGTTGTTTCAATTATATTTTTATTTTTCCTAATATATCTTTCTAATTTTATTTTGTTTTTTATTCTTTGATATTGTACTGCTCCTTTTTTCTTTCTTTCTTTCTTTTTTCTTTTTTTTTGCCACGTCATGCAGCTTGTGGGATCTTAGTTCCCAGGCCAGAGGTTGGGCCAGAGTTCCTGTGGTGGGAGCTCCAATTCCTAACCGCTGGACTAACAGAGAACCTCAGACCCCAGGGAATATTAATCAGAGTGAGGCCTCCTGGAGGTTCTAATCTCAGCACCAAGACCTGGCTCTATCCAACTGCCTGCAAACTCCGGTGCTGGACACTTCAGGCCAAACAACAAGTAAGATAGGAATATAGCCTCACCCATCAAAAAAAAAAAAAAGAAATGAGAAAAAATATGTTACAGATGAAGGAGCAAGGTAAAAACCTACAAGACCAAATAAATGAAGACAAAATACGCAACCTACCTGAAAAAGAATTCAGAATAATGACAGTAAAGATGACCCCAAATCTTGAAAACAGAATGGAGAAAATATAAGAAACATTTAACAAGGATCTAGAAGAACTAAAGAGCAAAGAAACAGTGATGAACAAAATAACTGAAATTAAAAATACTGTGAAAGGAATCAATAGCAGAATAACTGAGGCAGAAGAATGGATAAGTGACCTGGAAGATAAAATGGTGGAAATAACTTCCAGGGAGAAGAATAAAGAAAAAAGAATGAAAAGAATTGAGGACAGTCTCAGAGACCTCTGAGACAACATTAAATGCACCAACATTCGAATTACAGGGGCCCCAGAAGAAGAAGAGAAAAAGGGTCTGAGAAAATATTTGAAGAGATTATAGTCGAAAACTTCCCTAACATGGGAATGGAAATAGTCAATCAAGTCCAGGAAGCACAGAGTCCCATACAGGATAAACCCAAAGAGAAACACACTGAGACACATATTATTCAAACTATCAAAAATTAAATACAAAGAAAAAATATTAAAAGAAGCAAGGGAAAAACAACAAATAACATACAAGGGAATCCCCATAAGGTTAACAGCTGATCTTTCAGCAGAAACTCTGCAAGCCAGAAGGGAGTGACAGGACATATTTAAAGTGATGAAAGGGAAAAACCTACAACCAAGATTACTCTACCCAGCAAGGATCTCATTCAGCTTTGACAGAGAAATTAAAACCTTTACAGACAAGCAAAAGCTAAGAGAATTCACCACCACCAAACCAGCTCTACAACAAATGCTAAAGGAACTTCTCTAAGTGGGAAACACAAGAGAAGAAAAGGACCTACAAAAACAAACCCAAAACAATGAAGAAAATGGTAGTAGGAACATACATCGATAATTATCTTAAATGTAAATGGATTAAATGCTCCAGCCAAAAGATATAGACTGGCTGAATGGATACAAAAACACGACCCATATATGTGCTGTATACAAGAGACCCACTTCAGACCTAGGGACACATACAGACTGAAAGTGAGGAGATGGAAAAAGAGATTCCATGCAAATGGAAATCAAAAGAAAGCTGGAGTAGCAATTCTCATATCAGACAAAATAGACTTAAAATAAAGACTGTTACAAGAGACAAAGAAGGACACTAAATAATAATCAAGGGATCAACCCAAGAAAAATATATAACCATTTTAAATATTTATGCACCCAACATAGGAGCACCTCAATACATAAGGCAAATGCTAACAGCCATAAAAGAGGGGATCTACAGGAACACAGTCATAGTAGGGGAGTTTAACACCCCACTTTCACCAATGGACAGATCATCCAAAATGAAAATAAATAAGGAAACGTAAGCTTTAAATGACACATTAAACAAGATGGACTTAATTGATATTTATAGAACATTCCATCCCAAAACAAGAGAATACACTTTCTTCTCAAGTGCTCATGGAACATTCTCCAGGATAGACCACATCTTGGGTTACAAGTCAAGCCTTGATAAATTTAAGCAAATTGAAATCGTTATCAAGTATCTTTTCCAACCACAGTTCTATGAGAGTAGATATCAATTAGAGGAAAAAAACTGTAAAGTATACAAACACATGGAGGCTAAACAATACACTACTAAACAACCAAGAGATCACTGAAGAAATCAAAGAAGAAATCAAAAAATACCTAGAAACAAATGACAATGAAAACACGACGACTGAAAATCTGTGGGATGTGACAAGAGCAGTTCTAAGAGGGAAGTTTATAGCAATACAATCCTACCTCAAGAAACAAGAAAAATATCAAATAAACAACCTAACCTTATACCTAAAGCAATTAGAAAAGAAGAACAAAAAAACCCCAAAGTTAGCAGAAGGAAAGAAATCATAAAAACCAGATCAGAAATAAATGAAAAAGAAATGAAGGAAACAATAGTAAAGATCAGTACAACTAAAAGCTGGTTCTTTGAGAAGATAAACAAAATTGATAAACCATTAGCCAGACTCATCAAGAAAAAAAGGGAGAAGACTCAAACCAACAGAATAAGAAATGAAAAAGTAGAAGTAACAGCTGACACTGCAGAAATACAAAGGATCATGTGAGATTACTACAAGCAACTCTATGCCAATAAAATAGACAACCTGGAAGAAATGGACAAATTCTTAAAAAAGCACAGCCTTCTGAGACTGAACCAGGAAGAAATAGAAAATATAAAGAGACCAGTCACAAGTCTGAACTGAAACTGTGATTAAAAATCTTCCAACAAACAAAAGCCCGGGACCAGATGGCTTCACAGGAGAATTCTATCAAACATTTAGAGGAGCGCTAACATCTATCCTTCTCCAACTCTTCCAAAATACAGCAGAGGGAGTAACACTCCCAAACTCATTCTATGAGGCCATCATCACCCTGATACCAAAAGCATACAGAGATGTCACAAAGAAAGAAAACTACAGGCCAATATCACTGATGAACATAGATGCACAAATCCTCAACAAAATACTAGCAAACAGGATCCAACAGCACACTAAAAGGATTATACACCATGATCAAGTGGGGTTTATCTCAGGAATGCAAGGATTCTTCAGTATATGCAAATCAATCCATGTGATACACCATATTAACAAACTGAAGGATAAAAACCATATCATCATCTCAATAGATGCAGAAAAAGCTTCTTACAAAATGCAACACCCATTAATGATAAAAACCCTCTATAAAGTAGGCACAGAGGGATCTTTCCTCAACATAATAAAGGTCATATATGACAAACCCACAGCCATCATCGTTCTCAATGGTGAAACACTGAAAGCATTTCCTCTAAGATCAGGAACAAGACAAGGTTGCCTACTCTCACCACTATTTTTCAACATAGTTTTGGAAGTTTTAGCCACAGCAGTCGGGGAAGAAAAAGAAATTAAAGGCATCCAAATTGGAAAAGAAGAAGTAAAACTGTCACTGTTTACAGATGACATGAGACTATACATAGAGAATCCTAAAGATGCTACCAGAAAACTACTAGAGCTAATCAGTGAACTTGGTAGAGTAGCAGGATACAAAATTAATGCACAGAAATCTCTTGCATTCCTATACACGATTGATGAAAAATATGAAAGATAAATTAAGGAAATATTCCCATTTACCATTGCAACAAAAAGAATAAAATACCTAGGAATAAACCTACCTAAGGAGACAAAAGACCTGTATGCAGAAAACTATAAGACACTGATGAAAGAAATGAAAAATGATACAAACAGATGGAGAGATATACCATGTTCTCGGATTGGAAGCATCAGCATTGTGAAAATGACTCTATTAATTACTCTATTACCCAAAGCAATCTACAGATTCAATGCAATCCCTATCAAACTACCAATGGCATTTTTCACAGAACTTGAACAAAAAATTTCACAGTTTGTATGGAAACACAAAAGACCCCAAATAGCCAAAGCAATCTTGAGAAAGAAAAACGGAGCTGGAGGAATCAGGCTCCTGGACTTCAGACTATACTACAAAGCTACAGTAATTAAGACAGTATGGTACTGGCACAAAAACAGAAATATAGATCAATGGAATAGGATAGAAAGCCCAGAGATAAACCCATGCACATATGGCCACCTTATCTTTGATAAAGGAAGCAAGAGAATATGATGGCAAAAAGACAACCTATTCAGTAAGTGGTGCTGGGAAAACTGGACAGTTGCATGTAAAAGAATGAAATTAGAACATTTCCTAACACCATACACAAAAATAAACTCAAAATGGATTAAAGACCTAAATGTAAGGCCAGGCACTATCAAACTCTTAGAGGAAAACCTAGGCAGAACCCTCTATGACATAAATCACAGCAAGATCCTTTTTGACCCACCTCCTAGAGAAATGGAAATAAAAACAAAAATAAACAAATGGGACCTAAAGAAACTTTTTAAAAGCTTTTGCACAGCAAAGGAAACCATAGACAAGACCGAAAGACAACCCTCAGAATGGGAGAAAATATTTGCAAACAAACCAACTGACAAAGGATTAATCTCCAAAATATACAAGCAGCTCATGCAGCTCAATCTCAGAAAAACAAACAATCCAATCAAAAATGGGCAGAAAACCTAAATAGACATTTCTCCAAGGAAGATATACAGATTGCCAACAAACACATGAAAAGATGCTCAACATCACTAATCATTAGAGAAAACCATATCAAAACCACAATGAGGTATCACCTCACACTGGTCAGTATGGCCATCATCAAAAATTCTACAAACAATAAATGCTGAAAAGGGTGTGGAGAAAAGGGAACCGTCTTGCACTGTTGGGGGGGAATGTAAATTGATACAGCCACTATGGAGAACAGTATGGAGGTTCCTTAAAAAACTAAAAATGGAACTACCATATGACCCAGCAATCCCACTATTAGGCATATACCCTGAGAAAACCATAATTCAAAAAGAGTCATGTACCACAATGTTCATTGCAGCACTATTTATAATAGCCTGGACGTGGAAGCAACCTAGGTGTCCATCGACAGATGAATGGATAAAGAAGATGTGGCACATATATACAATGGAACATTACTCAGACATAAAAAGAAATGAAATTGAGTTATTTGTAGTGAGGTGGATGGACCTAGAGTCTGTCATACAGAGTGAAGTAAGTCAGAAAGAGAAAAGCAAATACCGTATGCTAACACATATATATGGAATCTAAAAAAAAAAAAAGCAAGGAAAATAAACGGTTCTGATGAACCTAGGGGCAGGAGAGAAATAAAGATGCAGACATAGAAAATGGACTTGAGGAGTCGTGGAGGGGAAAGGATAAGCTGGGACGAAGTGAGAGTAGCATTGACATATATACACAGAAATGTAAAATAGCTAGCTAGTGGGAAGGAGCTGCATAGCGCAGGGAGATCAGTTTGGTGCTCTGTGACCACCTAGAGGGGTGGGATAGGGAGGGTGGGAGGGAGACGCAGGAGGGAGGGGATATGGGGATATATGTACGCATATAGTTGATTCACTTTGTTATACAGCAGAAACTAACACAACATTGTAAAGCAATTATAGTCCAATAAAGATGTTTAAAATTAATTAATTTTAAAAAAAGGCAGGTTAAAGTATAAAAAGTTCTTGATCTGTGCATAGTAACTTAGGAGTCATTCTAAACTCCATGTTGAAGGGAGTTAGATATTTTTCTCCAAAGACCAGAGTAATAGATGAGACATGTAGTTCAAGCCCTATCTCCAGGCAAAACAATGTTTAAACTTTTGAAACTTTTCTATTTTAAAAATTTGAGAGGTAAAGAAATAACTTTTTTTTCTTGTATCTTATTTCAACATTAATAGCTCTTACAGTCATGTCAAGAAAGTTTTTCATATGTCTGCCCCTACTTTTCTTACAGAAATAGAAGTATATAGTCACTTATATTTAACCTTTCATGCAGTAATAGAAATAATTTGGTTTGCATCTTTTTCCCAAAATACCTAAAAGATAATCTATGGCATTTTTTTCTCCTCTTTTTAGAGTCACCAGAGCTTCTTGAGTTTTCTTTGTGGGACTTATATATGATTCTTTTATACTTTTTATTTCTCCACTTTGAACTTTGTTAATCTTTTCTTTGTAGATTTTAGGATGTAGAGACAAATATTATTTTGTTCCTAAGTCTTTAACAAATGACAAAATCATTACTTCTTAGGTATTGAAATGAATCTTTATGATAATGTTTTTAAAAAGCTGATTCAATCTGCGTTTGATTCAATAGGATTCTTAGGTATCTTACTGGTTTTCGATATTCTAAGTTTTCACATTCATGATTTTTTAGTTCTGCCATCTTTCTATTTTATGAATCATTTAAAATTATACACTTTTCCTATGGAGGTGATACTTCTTAAATTATGTTCAGACTAACTCATTCTTCCATGTCTTTATTGATTCAAGAAATATTTTTACGGTACATACTGGATTACAAAGACTAATAAGATATGTAGTATGTTTTAAATTATGTTCTTTAGAACATTGATCATTAATTATTTCTGAAGTTGATAGTGTGTCTCTTCCTTTAATAATCACTATTTGGGTAAGTTGCCTTTGCCATTTCATGCATTTTTTGGTTTAGACTATTTCCTCATGAATAAGAAGCAAATGAAAAGGAAGTAGAAGTATTTTTTAAGTTATTTAAAACTTCCAAGGTCTCTAGTAAGTTCTTTTATAGTCAGCTCTTCTTATTTTATGAATGTGACATTCTCTTTCTTTTTTGAAGATGCTTATTCTAGCCCATTTGTTTATGACTTTATCCATCATAAATATAATATAATCTTGGTCAACCAGCTTTTCAGTGGTTAACATTCTTATTAAGCTGAAACAGTTTTTTTTTTTTTGCGGTACGCGGGCCTCTCACTGTCGTGGCCTCTCCCGTTACGGAGCACTGGCTCCGGACACGCAGGCTCAGCGGCCATGGCTCACGGGCCCAGCCGCTCCGCGGCATGTGGGATCTTCCCGGACCGGGGCACGAACCCGCGTCCCCTGCATCGGCCGGAGGACTGTCAACCACTGCGCCACCAGGGAAGCCCTGTTACTAGTCACATCCCCTCCCCCCAGCTCCGCAACCTAAGGGGACCTTACAGCATGCCCAGAAGGCAGGAAAAGCTGTCTTTTTTTGTGGTATTTTGTGCATTACCCCTAGCATGGATACTCTAATTCTGTAGATTTAGCCGAAATTAGTACTTTCCTTTTTAGTGCTTTTGGAGTCCTTGAGTGCCTTGGTTTAAACTAAAGAATTTAAATTTCAGCCCCAAAACAGTCTATTTGGGAGAAGTGGCTTCTTCTCTAAACATGCCATCTAAACTTAAAACAGAAACAGAACAACTTAAGACTGGTAGGGAATAGAGAATTTGCATTATTACTTTATGCCATTTTTCTTTGCATAAACTAGAGTCAGCATGGATTTTGCTTTTTCTGTGAACAAAGTTTTTGAACTTCATATGCATTAACATTTCATAGAAATGCTTCATAGCATAGTTTATACTCTTTTAATGTATATTCTAAATATTTTAAAATTCTGAGGTAGATTAAAGTGTATGGAAATTTGCTTCCGGGATTACTCATCCTGTCTCTAGGCATCTCAGAGTAACATGGTCAAAACAGAAATCTTGCTTGGGAGCCCTTTCCCCCTCAGGTGTGTTATTCTCAGTAGAAGGTCCCATGTCCACTTACTCAGGTCATCCTCGACCCTCCCCTTCCCTTATCTCTGCCAGCCATAAGCCCCATTGGTGAGGGTCTCCACAGTGGATCCCAGATCTGCTCACTCATCTCCAACTTCAAACATCCTAATTCAAACCACATCTTTTCCTTAAATTACTGCAGTAACTTCCTAACTGATCTCTCCAAAATACTTTTATACTTGTTAACACTTTTATGTCTATTCTCCGTAAAATTTGGTAATCTTTTAAAATTACAAATCGGATGTTGTCACTCCCCTGCTTACAACCTTACAGTGCCTTTCTCTTGTCCTCAGAATTAAAACTAAATTTAAGGGTATATGTGATCAAATCCCTAACTAATTCCTCTGAATCTAGGCTGATTCTGCTTTAGAGACATTCTATTCTTGCTGTTGCTTGACTGTTCAGATCTTCCTCTCTTCAGCGCCTATCTGTTTCCTCATCTTCTTTCTCTTCTCTTTCTCATCATTAAGTACCAGCTCAGTTGATATCAGAGAGTCTTTCCATGACTGCACTGTCTGTAGAGGTACTTCCTCTTCCCCCCCACCACTCTTTCTAATATTGCCATGTTTTAATTCATATACTACATATCACCCTCTAAAATTATTTATCTTTTTCCCTGTTGTAGAATGTAAGAAAGGTCCCATGACGGCAGGGACCTTATCTATGCTGTTATATTCCTAACACCTAAAATAATGCCTTGCATTTAATAAGTGTTCAATGCACATGTTCAGAACAAATATAGTAAATCTTTTTTTTGAGCCCTTGGAAACTTTTCATCCCAGAATGGAAGAGAGGAATGTGGTATGGAAACTTGGGGGACTCCCTTAAGCTGTTTGGACCTTAGAACTGCAGAATCATGGTGGTAGAATCATGGATCCGTGATCTTTACACTTCCTTCTAACTTTAGAATTCTATGACCTCTTAAGTGTTTTGTAGTACCTCCAATAAACTGTTACATAATTAAGGCTTAATTTTAACTTTTGCAAAATACTTCTCTACTGATCTGTAACACTTAGGATACTAAGACTTTTTTATTTTATGTTTTTATTTTTAAAATTTTTTGGCCACGCTGCGCAGCATGCGGGATCTTAGTTCCCCAACCAGGGATTGAACCCGTGCCTCGTGCAGTGGAAGCACGGAGTCTCAACCACTGTACCACCAGGGAAGTCCCTAAAACTTTTAAAGATATTACGTTTAAAAACTAACTGAAGTACTCTAATATAACATATGTGTTCCTAAATATTACTGTGCTACACAAAATTGTGCAATAAAAGGAGGAAAATGGGGTTAAGATCACAACACTCAAAAGCTTTGTCAGTTACACATAAAGAAAAGATAAGCTAATAAAAGCAGTGGCACAATTTTGCACGTATTAAATGATGGAGAAATGCATAAATACAATAAATATGGTATTCTACCTTGAAAAAGACTTGAGGTTTGCTTGTTAAAGTGGGCTTCAGAAGGACTGCAGCTTGGAAGCTTTTTGTGAAGTGGTACAAAGCGGATTGACTGAAATCTGGCAGAAAGTTGTAACACCAGGTGTAGACAGCTGTGGTTCACAGCATGCAGTGAACTGAGGCAGCTGTGCATTTTGGGTATTTCTACATGGCTTGGTTCAGTATTCTGAACTCAGTTCAAATGGGTACCATTTTCTGTGTTCACCTAGTGAGTGTTTGTCCCAGGGGAGAAATTGCATAAAAGCAAATGTGAAATTGACTTCATGCTCAAATTGTTTTCTAATGTATTAATCATGTAGGAACAATTTGCATTTCAAAACAAGCATTATAGTAGAACTGACTGTAATTTTAGACTTAAAAAAAGTTGCATGAATAGTACACAGTTTCCATATACCTCACCCAGTTTCCGTAAATGTTCACACCTTATATAGCTGTTATACAATGATCAAAACCAAGAAATTAACATTGATGCTATGCTGTGAACCTTAGATCTTAGAGTTTGTCATTTTATTATCATTATTATTTAATCTGTTCCAGGATCTGACTCAGGATCCCATATTTCATGTAATTGTCATGTCCCCTTAGTCTTCTCCAGTTGGGGACAGTTCCTCATCCTTTCTCTGTCTTTCCTGATCTTTGGGGAGTGTCCCCTTAATTTGGATTTGTCTGACATTTCTTCATGGTTAGATTGAGGTTATGAATTTGGGAAGAAAACCACAGAAGTGATGTTGTGTCCTCCTTAAGACATCTTATATATGACATGTGAGACTTTAATTTTTAAGATGTGTTTAATGTTTCTAAGTTTTAGTTGTATAATAAAATCTGTTGTTTATACTTTACCATCGTTCATTCTTAACGTGTGGTTTAATGTCTTTCATCTTTATCAGTTCTTTGACATTATTTCCTTTCTTATGGAGAAGCCATGTGGAAAAGAATTACTGTATAATAGGTGTGCCCCACATTCTTTGATTATTTTTCTTTCTTTCAATGTATATTTTGATCCTCCAATTATTTCTATCAATTTGAGAGGGTATAATACTTGTAAAACAGTGGTGTTTTTCTGCATTGTCTTTGCAAAAT
The DNA here is from genome assembly GCF_005190385.1 of Monodon monoceros. Classification (NCBI taxonomy): domain Eukaryota; kingdom Metazoa; phylum Chordata; class Mammalia; order Artiodactyla; family Monodontidae; genus Monodon; species Monodon monoceros. The sequence continues at coordinate 7,584,897 of NW_021703775.1, forward strand.
CTTTTAATATAATTACTATCATTATTTTGTTTCAGTTTCAATAGTAATGGGAGTTCCCACAGTGAAGAGAGAAGTTAAATCTTACCTCATAGAAACTCTTCATTCCCTTATTGATAATCTGTATCCTGAAGAGAAGCTGGACTGTGTTATAGTTGTCTTCATAGGAGAGGTAATTATTTAATTGTTGCTCTTTTTCTTACCACATATAATCTGTAAGAGTTGAAACCATATTTTGAATAATGCTTTTATAAACCTTTTTTATAAAAAAGGACCTGAATTTGGAGATTTGCATTGATGTTCTTTGGGAGTTTTGAAACCTGAGAAAGGTTTAGTGTAGGCTGGGGTTTTATCATCTCTTTATTCTCTCTACCCCTTCTCTGTACTCCCAAGATGCAGCCACATTATTATTTAAAAAGTCAAATATCATGTTAATTATAATTATTATATTGCTTATATTTTAGTCTCCTCAAAAGATATGGGGATTATACCCCAATAAAGATGTTAAAAAAAAAAGATATGGGGAAAGAATAAATCTTGAGGAGGTTTTTTTTAATGATGAAAAAGCACCCTAGAGTAAATATTTCCTTAATTATTATATAGAATTTCGGAATGTGAGAAGATTTTAACCTCATCTGGTTCTGGCCCACTGATTCCCAACTTTTCAGTGTTTCCTGTCTTTTTTTTTTTTTTAATGAAAATGTTCTTGTGTCTTCTTTAATATAAAAAGTAAACACATGTATATCGTTCAAAACAATTACAGAAATGCATATTGAAAAATTACCTGTAATTCCTCCATGTAGATATAGCTACTATTGCTATTCTGAAATATATATATCTTAAGAAATTTTTCTTATGGCTGTATACATATATATAAATGGAATTGTTCTGTATATTGCTTAATATCATGGACATTTTCCCATGGTAAAGTGAAGTTATCACACCATCATTGTTATGCCTATATTACATTCTATTGTATGGTTTTATCATACTTTATTTAATTTCTGATTGACAGACCAATTGAGACTGTTTCCACACTTTTGCTATTCTTTTCAGCATTGTATTGAACATTACTGTAAATAAATGGTTGTGCACTTGTCTGGTTACTGATGCGGGATCAATTCCTAAAAGTGGAACTGCTGGGTAGAGTCCACATACATTAAATGTTCACACCTGGGCAAGACGCTCTGCAGAAGTTGAGCCATTAATATCCTTTTTCCAGCAGTCTGCGAGAGAGCTTGGTTCCCTGTCCCCATGCTCTGCAAGATATATTAGTCTTTAAATTTGTTTTGGCCAATTTGATGGGTAAAAATAATACATTGCTTTTGTTTAATTTGGATTTGTTTACTGAATGGAATTAAATGTTGGTTTATATATATTTTGACCATTTGTATTTATACTTTTATTTAATTTTTTTATTTTTATTTTATTTTATACTTATTTTTATACTTATTTTTATAGGCTTTGCTCATTTTTTTAATTTGTAATTTTTTATTTGTAAGAAATTTCATATATGAGAGGAATTAACTCTTTGACATTAACTCTTTAATTAACTCTTTTGTTCAGTTTGTTTTTTTCATGAACTTCGTTTATGATGTTTTTTGTTTGTTGTAGAAATTTTACATTTTAAGTAATCAGATTTGTCAGTCACATATTGTATGTCAGTAGAAATTGGTACCGCCTCTTTGGAAAGCAGTTTGGCAATAGCTGTTAAAATGTAAGTTTCCTCTGTGACCCAACATTCTCCTTCTGAAAATCGATCCAGTGGAAACATTTGCAAGTATGTAAATATATTCCAGCACATGACACATTTATACAGCTCCTAATGTGCATTGATAAAATAAATAGAGAAAATGGTCTTGTGGAATAGCCTTGAAACTATTCGTAGCAGATACCTTGAGAGTTGAGATTTTGGGGAGATACCATACAGTTTTGTAAAATTACAACTTTTTTTGCAATGAGTGTGTATTGATTTTTATAAGAAAAAAAGCCTTAAAATTTAAAAACTACAAAATGAAAAATCCTCCTTATGCACTTGAAAAATAGTATTCAGCCTATAGACAGAGATGAGCTGCGTGAAGATTCAAGACCCTCTTGCTGTATCCGTTTCTCTGATCACTCAGATGTAATAACGCTGGGTTTGGAGTCACAGGACCAGTGTTCAGGGTCTGGATTCTACCACTTGAGCAGGTCGTTTTCTCTTTCAGCCTCAGTTTGTTCATGTCTAAAAGGAGAATAGTGCCATTGAGCCTTGTGAGCTCAGCACTGCTGCAGGGAGATGCAGTGAGACCGTGCACGGAGAGACTGTAAACTGAAAATGCGGCCCAGGGGTCAGCAGTGTTCTGATCTCGGAGGACTCCTCTCCTGAACTGCAGTGTTTGTATATGTGTCTATATAGAATTTCAATATTTGAAAGAAAATCTATTCTGAACAGAAGAATTAGTTTACAGAATTCATTGCATTGCCTTTAGGCAATCTGAAATTATTACTCACCACATTTGGTTCTACGTTTGATTAGGAGTTTTCACCTAAGTGTCTGGTAGCTTGGGGCTCATTTAACACTAGTCCCAAGTGCCTGTTCTGCGGCTTTGACCGTGATCTACGTGTGGGATGGTTCCTAATCTAGATCTCTAGCCTCTTCCCGAGTCTCTTATTTCTAACTGCCTACTTGATAACATTATTTGAAGTATTTCATGGGCAACTCTTAATCTGTCCATAACTAAATTAGTCTGGTTTCCCCAAACTGCTTCTCTTCCAGGTTTCCCGTCTGTTTATTAAAGGCTCTTTACATCATAGTGGTAGTAGGTCTGGGCTGTAGTCATTCTGCTCTCAGCTCATTGGATAGACCTTGGATGTTCTCAGTTCTGTTTGTGTTATTCCTCAGCCCGAAACATTGCCTCTTCCTTTCTCTTTCTTATTCCTCCTTCGGGCCCCAGCTCATCCCTTTTATGAAACTCTCCCCACTCTCCCACTTGAAATCCATCTAGAGTAAATAGGCCAAAGTAATTTATCTTTTGCAAATATTTTGAGCTTTTATAAAAGTATTAATTACCTCAGGTCCACTTTAACATGTGAGGAGAAAATTAAGAATGAAAAAACTGGACAAGAATACACATAGACAGTAAAGGAGATCATAGTCTCTTCATTCTTGTTTGAGTTTCTGTTCTTTGTATTTTTTTTTTTTTCTTTGAAGGGAGAACCATAAGATTACCCTCAGGGAGGAGAGGAGAGAGACAGAAAAGTAATTATTTGCTGTGTTTCTAGTTCTTCGCTCCTCTCTGATGACTTTTCCTTTAGGGGTCCACTGGTCTTCTATGATGAGACATTTACAGGACATTCAAGGTTTTCAACAGTTGGCTGTTGATGCATTATTTAAAGTTCACTGACTGTATTCTGGAATTGCAGGAGGAATGGAGAGGAATGAATTCCACCAGCCCTGAAGGATCCATGGGATAATCCAAGTGTGGTGTTCACATTTTAAGATTGTATCATTCTTGTGTTTACTTTTACTTAGAATATAACGATTATTTTTGTATCCTAATGATCCTTGGTTGTCTGTATGCCTCCTTATTTTTTATGTTATATATTTGATTATTAATTTATAATGTTTCTTCTTATTTTATATAATTATTTCTCTTATTTCTGTCATGATCATTTCTGATAGAATGTTTTCCTACAGTGTTCTCTGAATTTTACCAAAAATTGTTTTTTCTGTCCCATTCTTATATCTGGAGAATTCCCCATTTTATGAAGCTTGGTGGGAAGGAGTGTCTTCCTCTCACTATGGAAACTAAAAATGCCAGATATTTGCTCAACCAGTTTTCAGGCATGTGACCTGGGCTCAGCCATGTGGGTATTCCTTTCCTGGACTGTGAATGGAGCTTCATTGTTTTCAGATGACACAGAAAACCCCCTCTAAAACAGACAGATTGTTAGAAATAATAGGGAAGTTTATCAAGGTGGCTGGATACAGGATCAGTTTATATTTCTGTACGCCAGCAGAAATATATTTTCTAAGGAAGCAGGGGTTGTGGACAGTCCATTCTGGTGATAGTGGTGGTGGTGTCGTCTCCAGGGGCCACAGGGGCAGTGTCCAGAGCATCGAGGACTGATGGTGAGGGCTTTGCAGGCTGTGGCATTAAGGAGCATTCTCTGATTTTTGGCTGTGGTCCGGGGTTATTTCTGCCACCTTCCTAGCCTGCTTCCTCAGCCTAACTGGAGGTTCTGTAAGTTCTAACCAATCATTTTCCAGTAAATTGCTTTTCTGTCTCTTCTGCATGAGTCAGTTTCTGTCCGTTGCAGCTGAGATCCTGACCGATACAGGTTGTATCTTCAGAAATACCTGAATTGCTAAATAACCGCCACAGGCAATCAACATGGAGGCATAGGGGTAGATGACTAAATACTATTCGAAGTGAAAGAAAGAGACGAAATGAGTTTTTGAAGTGGGTTTCAGCCAGAATTTTGCCTAAACCGTAACACCTAGATTATGTTGATGGGGCTTCCCTGGTGGCGCAGTGGTTGAGAGTCTGCCTGCCGATGCAGGGGACACGGGTTCGTGCCACGGTTTGGGAAGATCCCACATGCCGCGGAGCGGCTGGGCCCGTGAGCCATGGCCGATGAGCCTGCGCGTACGGAGCCTGTGCTCCGCAACTGGAGAGATGGCGGCAGTGAGAGGCCTGCGTACCGCAAAATAAATAAATAAATAAATGAAAATTACATAAGATTATGTTGATGATAACCACTAACATTGCTGGGAATGTGGAAGAAGAACTTGAGATAGCCTATCTTTCATATCATTCTATGTATTCACATTATTTCTGCAGTTTGCCTAGAAACAATCCAAAGGCCATATTTAAGTTTTAAGTTCCTAAATGATAGAATTCAAGTGGAGATTCTATAATGAAATAACAAATTCATCATGTTGGAAAAACACCTAGAAGTAGTCTCTGAAAAACTGAGTTTAGAGAATTTCTGGCTTCTTGGAGTGTTTAGTATTTGGCCTGAGAACCGCTTTCCTTTTTATTCACTTTTAGGTTTTACTGTCGTACATATCCTAGTTTGTGTTTTACAGTCAGAGTACCAGAGGCCTTTACTATGCTGTCTTTAAATTCTTTGGTTTAAATTGGGTTAACAGTACTAGTTGGTTAGCAGGCCTATGGGCAGGATTTGCAGAGCAGGTGAATTTGTAAATGAATACAGAAATTGAATAACCAGAGAGAATTGATCAAATTGCTGTGAATTTTTTATTTTTTACTTTTATTTATTGTTATGTATTTTACTTACAAGGGAAAATTATTTCCCACTTATTTAATTTTTTGGATAGGTAATAGGATCACATGGTTTAAAAATTATAAATGTGTGTGTTGTATACCTTGAAAAGTCTCTCCTCCAAGGCTGCCCCCTCGCTTGTTATGGTGGTTGTACCCGTTCAGCGGTATTTAATGGGTATATGTGTGGATATATTTTTTTCTCCCCTTTTCTACATAGATGGTATAATACTAACTTTTCATATTGTAACATTAAGAGCTACTTAGGTTTATTGTCAATTTTGATAAAATATCTTCCTAGAAAGTGGTTCATTTGATCAGAGTTTTAAAATTTGCTTTATATAGAGTGGAGCAAAGTAAACTTCTGTTCTTTTTGTGGTTATTTCTCCCTGATTTCTTTGTTTATGTGTTTGTATTTGTGCGCCCTCCCCCTTTTTGATAGGTTAGCTAGTGGATCTGTTTTTATTTATTATCCCCCAAACCATCTTTTGGGTTTATTTATTGTTTCCCTTTTTTTGTTTCCTAATTTATTAATGTCTGCTTTTAACATTATTAATTTTTTCTGGTTTTGTTGGTTCCATTTTATACTTTTCAAGCATCTTGACCCAAATGCTAAATTGATTTATTTATTATTTGCTATTTATTTATTTCCTTTTGCTTATATAAGAACTAATATAAGTTTTCTTCTGAGTACTGTGTTAGCTATATCCCATAGGTTCTGACGTGAAATGTTTAAATTCTTATAAGTCCATGATTTTTTAAAAATTGAAGTATAGTTTATTTACAGTATTATAGTTTCAGGTGTACAACAGTGATTCAGTATTTTTATAGATTATACGCCATTTAAAGTTATTATAAAATATTGGCTACATTCCTTGTGCTGTTCATTATATCCTTGTAGCTTATTTATTTTATACATAGTACTGTTAGTTTGTACCTCTTAATCCCCTACCCCTGCCTTGCCCTGTCCATGATTTTGGTTTGTGTTTCCTCTTTGACCAAGGAGATGATCAAGAGAGTTTTTAAACTTTCTTATTGGTAGGGGCTTTTTGTTTTCTGGATTGGTTATTTATTTTTTGAGAAAGTTTCACATTCATTTTTTAAAACTATTTTGAAATCATTTTTGACTTACAAGGAAATTGCAGAAGTTGTACAGAGTTCCCAAATACCCTTCAGCCAATCTCCCCAAATGCTAGCACCTTACATGACCATAATGTAATTATCAACAGCAGGAAATTAACATTGAAACTATATTATTAACTAATCAACACACCTTATTTAGATTTCTCCAAATATCCCACTAATGTCCTTTAATGACCTTGACACTTTTGAAGAACACTGGTTATTTTGTGGCATGTCATTCAGTTTGGGATTGTTTGATATTTCTTTTTTTTTTTTAACATCTTTATTGGAGTATAATTGCTTTATAATGTTGTGTTAGTTTCTGCTTTATAACAAAGTGAATCAGTTATACATATACATATGTTCCCATATCTCTTCCCTCTTGCATCTCCCTCCCTCCCACCCTCCCTATCCCACCCCTCTAGGTGGTCATAAAGCACCGAGCTGATCTCCCTGTGCTATGCGGCTGCTTCCCACTAGCTATGTATTTTACGTTTGGTAGTGTATACATGTCCACGCCACTCTCTCACTCTGTCACAGCTTACCCTTCCTCCTCCCCATATCCTCAAGTCCATTCTCTAGTAGGTCTGTGTCTTTATTCCCGTCTTACCCCTAGGTTCTTCATGACTTTTTTTTTCCCTTAGATTCCATATATATGTGTTAGCATACGGTATTTGTTTTTCTCTTTCTGACTTACTTCACTCTGTATGACAGACTCTAGGTCCGTCAGAAGAAGATGTGGCACATATATACAATGGAATATTACTCAGCCATAAAAAGAAATGAAATTGAGATATTTGTAGTGAGGTGTTCGATATTTCTTTACGATTAAATTCAGGTTGTGCATTTTTAGTAAGAACACCATAGAAGTGATGTATTCTTTTTCAGAGCCTCGTGTTTAGATGATGTTGATATATCTCATTGCCAGCAATGTTAACTTTCATCACTTGATTGAGACGGTGTCTGCCAGATTTCTCTACTGTAAATATTCTCCTTTTCTGTATGTACCTCGTAGCTATCTTGTGGGGTGATACTTTGAGATCATGCAAATATCCTGTTTCTCATCATAAGTTTTTGCCAGCTAATTTAGCATCCTTGATGATTCTTGCCTGCAGTAATTACTATTGCACATTTATTGTACTATCATTACAATAATTACTATTGTATGATTTATTGATTGGAATTCAGCTATAAGGAAGATCTGTCCTTTTCCCCAATTTCATTTATTTTCTCAGTTATTTATGTCAGTGTGGAGTTGTGGCTATTACTGTAAATTTTTTACTTTGTTGCTCAAATTGTCCCATATTTGGCCATTGGGAGCTCTCAGAGTTGGCTAGTCTCTCCTTTCAATATGCCCCATCATTTTTTCTTATTTTCTAGCAATGTAAGATGTTCTAGGTTTATCTTATTTTCCCTGCCCCTGTCATAGAATCAACTATATCCCCAAGGAACCTGGTTCCTTTTATTGGAGAATGGTAATAGAAACCAAGGCCTGGGTTCTAGATGTGCTCCTTGTTCCTGAGGGATCATTGCTTCTGACCTTTTCAGTGGGCAGAGCTAGGAATACATGTATTCATACATACACATGCATGCACACATATATACATCTATGTAAGTCCTGTGTGCATCCATCTGTAGGTCCAACCCAATACCACAGGGTTCATTCTAGCCTCCCCCATTCCTTAATTTTAACTCTTTTCTCCAACGGTGAGAAACTTGGTCCTCATGATTCACAATATGTTTACTTACTTGCTTAAACCTAAATAAACATAAAGTACATTCTCAATTGATAACCTACTTAAACCTATTGATTAAAGTTCATTTTCTAATTTTCCTCAAGAAAGGTCCATGTGACCAATTTTCCCTGAGGTCCTATGTGATCAAAACTGCTATCTTCTGGGCTTCCCTGGTGGCGCAGTGGTTGAGAGTCCGCCTGCCGATGCAGGGGACGCAGGTTCATGCCCCCGTCTGGGAAGATCCCTCATGCCGCGGAGCGGCTGGGCCCGTGAGCCATGGCCGCTGAGCCTGCGCGTCCGGAGCCTGTGCTCCGCAACGGGGGAGGTCACAACAGTGAGAGGCCCGCGTACCGCAAAAAAAAAATTATCTTCTGCCTCTTTATATTTGCTTGGGTATAGAAACTATCAGTTACATTTCCTTTTCTTTCTTTTCCCTTTTTTTTTTTTTTTTCCAGAGGGTGGGGGAATGGTATAGTGCTATTGCTGAAGCTAGCCAGATGACCTTCCATCTTTCTTATTTTTTCCTGTAAGAAATCCATACTTTGCCTGGTTGCCCAAAAGATTCTTTTTTTATCTTTAAAGCCTAGTAATTTTGGGATACTGTGTCTTGATTTTAACCATTGTAGATCACTTTTCCCTGGCACAGGATATGTTCTTTAGGTACAGAGTCAAGTCTTCTTTAAGTTCAAGAAAGGACTTTTGAATGGTATTTTTTATTACGAAAATTTTAAGACATACAACAAAATTGAAAGAATTTTACAGTAAATACCTGTTTACATCCTACCTAGATTCTACCAATGTTTTAGTACTTTCATTTATCGCATCTCTATCCATCATTAATCCATTTTATTTTCTATTGTAAAATGTCTTCAAAACTCTGCCCGTTTAAAAAAATTGTGTGGTGGTGGTATTGAGTTTTTCAGAGTTCTTTGTGTATACTGGATACCATTCTTTTGTCAAATATGTGATTTGTGAATATTTTCTCCCAACCTGTGGAAGTCTGTTCATGTTTTTGCCTTGTCTTGGCGAGCAGAAGTTTTTAATTTTGATGAAGTCTAATTTGTCAATATTGCCTTTTATGACTCTTGCTCTCCATGACCCGAGAAACCCTTGCTTACCCCCAAATCGTAAAGATTTTCTTCTCTGAAAGCTTCATGTTTTAACTTGTGCATTAGGTCTGTGATCTATCTCAAGGTAATTTTTGGTCATGTTAAAGTACACTGTTTTTTATATAGATGTCATTTTCTCCCATAACCAGTTATTGAAACACTTTCCTTTCCCCATTGGATTGCTTTGGTGCTTTTGTTGAAAATCCAGTGACCCTATAAGTGTGGGTCTTTTTTCTGTTCTGTTCCATTAATCTGTGCATTGATCCTTCTGCAAATTCCTCACTATCTTGATTACTATAGCTTTGAAGTATTGAAGACAGGTAGGATTAAGTCCTCCAACTTTGTTCTTTTCAAGATTGCTTTAGATATTTTAGATCTTTTGCATTTCCATGTATATTTTAAAATTATTACAATCATTTCTGCTCTCTGGAATTGCTTCACCACAGCAACTGCTTCAATGGGGTGTTTTTTCTTTTCAATTACTGAGGAGATATTTGGTCACAATTTCTCACCTATTTTGTTGCTGTCAAGTGTAGCTTTTGTTGTTCATAGCTTTTGTTGAAGCTCTCCTTTTTTTCTTATGTTTTTCTGTAGCTGCTGTGTTGGTTCCTTTTTTATGAATCATGATTGAAGGAGGGACAGGGTAGTGTTCCAGACTAACTGTGTGTGTGTGTATGTGTTTTGTTTTTTTTCCTTGATCAGACCATGTCTTTGTAGCTGCTACAGAGTCGGGCTGCTTCCTGCAACTATAACTGCTCTGCATGGTTCTGCACATTACCTCGGGTTATTGGAACCAAACTGGATTCCTTTTGAGTTTGAGAATTTTGGTTATTAATTTTGGTCTTACTGAAAATGGAGTTTGCAGTTTTGTGACTGTTTCTCATTGGTGATTGTGTGTAATGTCAGTGCTGTGTTCCTGGGTGAACTCTGTATGAGTGGTTTAGTCCTTTCTGGTTAGACCCTTTAGTGGTGCTTTCAGCCAGGGGTTAGTTACCTGAATGCTTTGGAACCCTTTTCCACCCCAAAGCCCCTGGGAAGTACAGTAGCCTCAGAAACAGTCGCCCTCTCTGTACTTAACGTTTTCTCAAACTCTCATACTTACCTTTTTGTCATCTTTCTTAATAGAGGCAAAAGAACAGATTTCATTCTAAGTATTCTTTTACTCGTTGAACTAAAGTGAGGAAGGTACTGAAGGATATTAAAAATCTTTTAAAAATCCATTAGACAGTGGATCGTGCCCTTAACTTGTAGTCTGCCATTACACAGGAATATTTTTTTCTGTACCCTTGTCTTTCCTTTTGAAAAAAATATTTATTAGCTATATATGCACATGGCTGAGAGTCCAATAGTTCCTCAAGGTTAATTTGCTAGACAGCAGTCTCCTGTCTTCATTCTTCCTACCCCTACCGCCACTTTCCTTTCTTTCTCTTCCCCACTCGCTCCCCCAGTGAGATCTTTCAGCTCCAGCTGGCTGGCCGTCAGGTAAAGTAGAAAAACTTCTGGTGATACTATTCAGTTTATTATCATTTTTTTTGGATCTTGTCAAAGAACCAACTTCTAGGGCTTCCCTGGTGGCGCAGTGGTTGAGAGTCTGCCTGCCGATGCAGGGGACGCGGGTTCGTGCCCCGGTCCGGGAGGATCCCACATGCTGCGGAGCGGCTGGGCCTGTGAGCCATGGCCGCTGAGCCTGCGCGTCTGGAGCCTGTGCTCCGCAACGGGAGGGGCCACGGCAGTGAGAGGCCCGCGTACCGCAAAAAAAGAAAAAAGAAAAAAAAAAAAACCAACTTTTAGTTTTATTAACTTTATCATTTCTCTATTTTTCATTATTTATTTAATTTTTTAATTGAACTGTAGTTGAATTACAATGTGTTAATTACTGCTGTACAGCAAAGTGACTCAGTTATATATATATACATTTTTTCATATGTTTTTCCATTATGGTTTATCTGAGAATATTAAATATAGTTTCCTGTGCTATATGGTAGGACCTTGTTTATCATTCCTCTATTTTTCTATGTCATTCATTTCCACTCTTTACTATTTCCTTCTTTTTGCTTACTCTTAGTTTGGTTTACTTTTCTTTTTCTATATTTTTAAGGTGAACACTTGGATTATTGGTTAGAGAGTTTCTTTTCCTAATATAGGCAGTTTAGAGCTCTAACTCTCCCTTCTGAGTACCAGTTTAGCTGCTTCCCATACATTTTGATATGTCAGTTTTAATTTTCATTCAGATCAAAATACTTTCTAAATCCCCTTGTAATTACTTCTTTTACTCATGGTTTATTTAGAAATGTGTTGTTTAATTTTTATCTATTTGTGTATTTCCCAAACTTCCTTCTCTTGTTTGATTTCTAATTCAGCTCCATTGTAGTCAGAGAATAAACTTTGCATGATTTCAGACCTTTTAAATTTATAAATACTTATTTATGGACTTGTGTATGGTCTACCCTGATGAGGTTCCATGTGGTTTAAAAAGAATGGATTCTGCTGTTGTCGAGAGGAGTGTTTTATAGATGCCTGTTAGGTCAAGTTGGTTGATAGTGTTGTTCAAGTCTTCTGCAGACTTACTGATTATCTGTCTAGTTATTAGTTGTTTCTATTCTTGATTTTAAATCACAGATTACTGTCTTGGTGCTTCAGTAGTATTTTTGGCCTGTAATTTTTTTAGAAGGTAGATTTTAAGATGTTTACTTATGCATTGGTTATAAACCACAGAAATGCCAGTCAGGAAGAAAGTGTATATATACACACACATATATATGTATATGTATATATAATATCTTATAAAACTTGCTTGTAATTCAACAAATATTTACTGATGTAGTGGTGTTAGCCATATCATCTAATAAAAGCCTCTACCCCATGAAGCTTACATTGTAGAGAAGGACAGATAAAAAACAAACGTATGATGTGTTAGATGGTAGAGAATGCTATGGAGAATAAATCAGAGTACATAAGAAAGGGAGTACAGGGTTGCCAAGGGATGGTTTATTAGAGTAGTCGGGACATTTGGGCAAAGACCTGAAGGGTGCAACAGTTGCACAGTCCAAGCAGACTAACAGCATGTGCCAAGGCCCTCACGTGGGAGCATTGCTGGGCACATTTTGTGAAACAGCAAGGAAACGCCTGTGTGGCTGGAGCAGAAAAGGTGAGGGGCTTCGCAGTAGGAGGTCGGCAGAGGAGGAGTAGGTTGGGCCAGTTCACTGAGCACACTACAGGCCATCATGAGAACTTTGCTTTTACTCTCAGTCAGGAAACTGTGGCAAAGTTTTTTTGTAAAGGGCCACATGACATATTTTAGGCTTTGCAGGCCACGCAGTCTCTGTTGCAACTGTTCAACTCTGCTGTAGTAGCCCCGAAAACACCAGAAGCAACACGTAAATGAAAGGATGGGGTTGTGTTCCAATAAAACTTTATGAAAACAGGGAGTGGGTCTGTCTTGTGAACTGCTAATCTGGAAAGCCATTTGAGGGTTTCAAGTAGAGAAGACACTTGACTTAACGTTTTTTTTTCTTTGAAGGCACTTTAAAAAACTTTATTTTGAAATAACTTAGATTTACAGAAAAGTTGCAGAAGTAATGCAGAGTATTCCCTTCACTGCTCTAATGTTAACAACTTATGTAGCCAAATAATCAAGACCAGGGAATGAACATTAATATAATACTATTAGCCAAACTGTAGACATTATTCACATTCCATGTTTTTCCACCTAAGGTCATCTGTTCCAGTGTACAATCCAAAATGTCACACCACATTTAGTTGTTCTGATTCCTTAATTTCCTCCTTTTTTAAAAAATATTTATTTATTTATTTTTGGCTGTGTTGGGTCTTCGTTGCTGCGCGCGGGCTTTCTCTAGTTGTGGCGAGCGGGGGCTACTCTTTGTTGCAGTGCGCGGGCTTCTCATTGCGGTGGCTTCTCTTGTTGTGGAGCACAGGCTCTAGGCGCGCGGACTTCAGTAGTTGCGGCACGCGGGCTCAGTAGTTGTGGCTCGCGGGCTCTAGAGCGCAGGCTAAGTAGTTGTGGTGCATGGGCTTAGTTGCTCCGTGGCATGTGGGATCTTCCCAGACCAGGGCTCAAACCCGTGTCCCCTGCATTGGCAGGCAGATTCTTAACCGTTGTGCCACCCAGGAAGTCCAATTTCCTCCTGTCTTTGACAGCTCCTCAGTCTTTTCTTGTGTTTCATGAACTCGGAGACTTTTCATGAGTACTAGTCAGTTATTTTGTAGAATGTCTCAATTTAGGTCTGTCTGATGTTTTCTCATGATTAGATTGCAGTTATGCATTTTTGGTATAACTCATCTTTTAAAAGGATCACAGTGGCTGCTTTGGAAAGGGCAGAAGCGAGGAGGCTACTTAGAAAACTTGTAATAATCCAGGCTAGGCTTGGAGGTCGTGAGAAGTCATCAAACTAGGAACATATTTTGAACTAAATGGGTTCTGATCACAAAAGTTTGAGAACTGTTGCTGTAGCATCAGCTGACTGTTAGGAGAAGGAAAGGAAGAAAGGCTATGAGAGATATACTGAAAATGAAGAAGTAGGTTTCTTTTTTTCACTTGTGTGTCCTTTTCACTTCCACTTTCTTACTTTTATCTTTGAACAGCTTGACTATTTTAGAAACTACAAGCTAACTGTGGTATTTGTTAGCCTTTGTTGGTACATCTGCACTGAATTTATAGAACCTTAAAACCAAGCACTAGGTGTATAGGAATAGCTTTTCCTTGGACCCCTAGGGAAACAAAATTTATTATGAGCTGCCAGCTCCATTCTGGCACAGGCCTGTCATTTTAGTCCTTTTGATTTGTCACTTGTACACATTCTCTTTCTGGAATTCTCATTGGTTCTTTACTATATAAAAATGACCTCTCGGGCTTCCCTGGTGGCGCAGTGGTTGAGAGTCCACCTGCCGATGCAGGGGACATGGGTTCGTGTTCCGGTCTGGGAAGATCCCACATGCCGCGGAGCGCCTGGGCCCGTGAGCCATGGCCGCTGAGCCTGTGCATCCGGAGGCTGTGCTCCGCAATGGGAGAGGCCACAGCAGTGAGAGGCCTGCGTACCGCAAAAAAAAAGACGTCTGCTTCCAGCCATGATGGAGTTAATAAGGACTGGACTTACCTTCGTGCTATAAGCAATTAAAAAGCTAGACAAAATATACCATCTAGTTGTTCTCAGACAGTGGACAGCAGGCTGTGCAGGATGTGATTCCCTGAGAGAGAGAAATGAGCACCACGATTGTCCCAACTTTCTGCCTGGAGATATTTCCAGATCACGTTGCAGGAAGGGGAATCCCGAAGAGAGCAGCTGGAAATTGCAGAACAGAGTTTCAGAACAGAGACGCTGAACAGAAAATGATGGTGCCTTTGAGTCTTTGTTGGGTGGGGACCCACATACACAGGGTGAAGCTCCACAGGTTTGGAAAAAGGATGATCAGGGAGCTGTAACCTGACCATATCCCTCTGCTCATGTAGGATGAGGTTGACCAGCCAGAACGGTAGGCCCCTGGTGATAACCCAGGGCGTTCAGTAGAGACGCCAAAGGAAGTGGTCACCCTTGAAGTGGTTATTCTCAACCCACCCCAGCAAAGCTTAGAGGCCTTTAAGGATCAATGGATCCACAAATAACTGTCTGCTGGGATAAAGCTCAGCGCTTTCTAAAAGAAGACAGCAAAATCAAGACACTCAGCAGTGTCCATTTGTAATGTCCAGTATCAAATAAAAAAGTGGTATTGTTAACCAGTATGCCAAGGAGCCCAAAAAAAAGTGACCCATAACTAGAAGAAAATTTAGCCCCTAGGAACAAGGATAGGGAAGACTTGGAACAGAGCTATCAACCGAGTGATACAAAGCCATCAGAGGTTATTTCGAAGATAACCAGCAAAGGTGGTGGATATCATCCTTATTATTATTATTATTATTATTTGCGTTACACAGGCCTCTCACTGTTGTGGCCTCTCCCGTTGCAGAGCACAGGCTCTGGACGCACAGGCTCAGCGGCCATGGCTCACGGGCCCAGCCGCTCCGCGGTATGTGGGATCTTCCCGGACCAGGGCACGAACCCGTGTCCCCTGCATCTGCAGGCGGACTCTCAACCACTGCGCCACCAGGGAAGCCCCATCCTTATTTTTATGGCCTATTTCCAGTGACCACTTGGTGGCCTGTTTGGTTAATTCAACCTTCCTGTCTCACCAGGACTTGTCTTTTCCAGTACAGCAGTGCAAGCCCAGCTTTCCTGCTCAGCATCTCACTGAAATCTGCAATTTCCCCCCAGTCTGTACATGTTATAATAATAGCATATTATACCCTCTAAAATATATACAAAATAGAAAATTTTACGCTATGATCTATTCCAGTGGATTATCTTGCATATACCCTGTCTAAGGGCAAAGGCAAAGCCCTAATTAACATATCAATTAATTTACAATATTCCTTTTAGTATTTTCTGTTTATTTTTGTCGATTTGAATAGAAATATGTATCAGATTTGGGCTCAGATGTCAAATCTTCAGACTTTCTTTGACTGTCCTGTTTAAATAGGTTGCTTCCTTTCCTCTATTATTGCATACTAGTTATATAGCACTTAATAAATATTCAGTTATAAATATATATATATATATAAATTTTGGTTTTCTTTATGGACTGCATCTTCCATAAATTTTAAATTTCACAAGGCAGAGATCTTGTCTATTTTACTTGCTAATCTAAACTCAGAGCTTGATGATATGGATATGATACAGATATAAATATCCCCAATTATGGTGTAGACACCAAGTAAATATTTGTGGAATGAAATGATTGGAAAGAAGATAGTAAATTTACATATAAAGGACATTTTTAAAAATCAGTTTTTACCTTCAAGTTATTTAAAATTCAGTCCTCTTAATTTTATGTTCTTTTTTGATCTAGTGCTTAAAATGTCTTCCTTTTTCATCTGGGTAACTGTTTTACAACTGGTAACTGTTTTAAAGTTTCTGACATTTGTAACATTTGTTTATCTTTCATAGGAGGTTGCCTCTAACTTTCTGTTTTATTCATTGGGCCATTAGAAATAAATTTCTATGATTTATTTCTAAAAGTATCTTTTCACTCAGATTTCTATTTCACGTATTTGTTCTTTGCAGTATTACTGAACACAACAGCTATAGCATATTCAAAAGTGATGTGTTATTTTATATATTGATCTTAATTGAAAGTTTCCCTGAAATCATATGACTTTGTTACAGTTTCCTGACTGCCGTGACATTTGGCAAAGAATTATTTCTTTTCCAGTTGGACTTTATAAATTATTGATTTAGAGTAAAGGTTGGAATTTATTACTGTCATTTCATCTAATTTATATACTACTGGTAAAATTGATTCTTAAGCCAAGTGTATATGTTGATGAATTGTTACGTGTATATGACTCTATGCTGATGAATTGGTGTCAGTATCAGTGACTTACTTGAACCTGCTTTTATGCTTTTTAAACTTTTCCTTATACATCCCTAAGAGAAGCTGCTTGACCCATAGTTCTGTATGCACAATCTGAAATACTTTTTTTTTTACATTTAACTTTTTTCTATCTCTTAGTTTTTGTTTTTGATTATTTATTTATTTATTTTTTGGAATTCACATAACATACAACTCACCTATTTAAAGCCAGAGTTCTGTAGGCATCATCTTAATCAATTTCTGAAAGATTTTCATCACCTCAAAGAGAAATTTCTGAACCCCTTAGCCATTACCCATTAATACTGCTCTCCCTCCAGCCCTAGACAACCACTAATCTACTTTCTGTCTCTATAGGTATTTTTAAAATACTGGACATTTTATATAAGTGCAGTTATAAAATGTGTGGTCCTTTGTGACTGGCTTCTTTCACTTAGCACAGTGTTTTCAAGGTTCATCCATGTTTCACTATGTATTAATAAATCCTTTAGTTTTAATTTAAAAAATTTAATTTTACTTAACCATGAAGAAGACGCTTTCTCCGGGGGCTGGGGGGAATACTCTTTCTTCTTTTGCTATGTATGTCTACTCTTTTTCCCACCTGTCCCAACCATTATCACTCACATACCCTAAGAATATACATATCTCATTTATAGATTCACAGATATGTTCTCAGAATTGGAGGGCAATATTACCTTTTTTTTTTTAACATCGTTATTGGAGTATAACTGCTTTACAATGGTGTGTTAGTTTCTGCTTTATAACGAAGTGAATCAGTTATACATATACATATGTTCCCATATCTCTTCCCTCTTGCATCTCCCTCCCTCCCACCCTCCCTATCCCACCCCTCTAGGTGGTCACAAAGCACCGAGCTGATCTCCCTGTGCTATGCGGCTGCTTCCCACTAGCTATCTATTTCACATTTGGTAGTGTATATATGACCATGCCACTCTCTCACTTCGTCCCAGCTTACACTTCCCCCTCCCCATGTCCTCAAGTCCATTCTCTATGTCTGTGTCTTTATTCCTATCCTGCCCCTAGGTTCTTCAGAACTTTTTTTTTTTAGAATCCATATATATGTTAGCATACGGTGTTTGTTTTTCTCTTTCTGACATACTTCACTCTGTATGACAGACTCTAGGTCCATCCACCTCACTACAGATAACTCAATTTCATTACTTTTTATTGCTGAGTTATATTCCATTGTATATATGTGCCACATCTTCTTAATCCATTCATCTGTTGATGGACACTTAGGTTGCTTCCATATCCTGGCTATTGTAAATAGAGCTGCAATGAACATTGTGGTACATGACTCTTTTTGAATTATGGTTTTCTCAGGGTATATGCCCAGTAGTGGGATTGCTGGCTTGTATGGTAGTTCTATTTTTAGTTTTTTAAGGAACCTGCATACTGTTCTCCATAGTGGCTGCATCAATTTACATTCCCACCAACAGTGCAAGAGCTTCCCTTTTCTCCACACCCTCTCTGACATTGCTTGTTCGTAGATTTTTTGATGATGGCCATTCTGACCAGTGTGCGATGATATCTCATTGTAGTTTTGATTTGCATTTCTCTAATGATTAGTGATGTTGAGCATCCTTTCATGTGTTTGTTGGCAATCTGTATATCTTCTTTGGAGAAATGTCTGTTTAGGTCTTCTGCCCATTTTTGGATTGGGTTGTTTGTTTTTTTTTATATTGAGCTGCATGAGCTGCTTGTATATTTTGGAGATTAATCCTTTGTCAGTTGCTTCATTTGCAAATATTTTCTCCTGAGGGTTGTCTTTTCATCTTGTTTATGGTTTCCTTTGCTGTGCAAAAGCTTTTAAGTTTCATTAGGTCCCATTTTTTTTATTTTTGTGGTGCTGGGAAAACTGGACAGCTACACGTAAAAGAATGAAATTAGAACACTCCCTAACACTATACACAAAGATAAACTCAAAATGGATTAAAGACCTAAATGTAAGGCCAGACACTATCAAACTCTTAGAGGAAAACATAGGCAGGACACTCCATGACATAAATCACAGGAAGATCCTTTTTGACCCACCTCCTAGAGAAATGGAAATAAAAACAAAAATAGTACCTTTTAAAAAGTCCCCACAGACCTTTAAAAAAGATTTCAGGAAAAAGCGTTCTTTTAATTTAAAGCAGTGAAGCCCCCAACATCTCAGAGACTTCCTGTCTTATGGCCAACATTTAAGAGTTGGGGAGAGGCAAGTAGAGGCCTGAATGGGGACGAAGACTGGCCTGGCTGTGTGTTTCCAGGCCAGTTACATGTTTACTTTCTTTAGAGGAGCCCCACAACCACTCCCTTGGCTGATAGCAGGTAGGATCGCTTCTGGTATATAATGGTGACACCAGTTACCGTCGCTTAAGTGAATCTTTTGCTAGTTGCGTCAGTTAGCATGCAACATAAGGATCATGTGTAGTTTTAGATATGGATCACTTTGCATTTCATAAATTTTATTATATATTACATAATAGATCTATGTTCACATAAGCTTATTCTTCTTGGCCGCCCTCTTGGATAGCTTACTGGACAGGGAGCTGGACTTGTTCATCTGTATTCTTGTTTCCTGGCTAGGCAAATCACTGGCTCTCAATAAATGCTTATCAAATTGAATTTCAGGTATTACTAAACTCATTAAAGGTTATATAAACCAGACTTGATTATGTTCTCTAAAATCATAGCCTGATGAATGGTAGGATGTGTTTGGGTTTACGTAGGGGAAGGACGGAGGGTTTTGAGCTGTGTGCTAGTTGTGTTTCCATAGTTCTTTAAGAGTTTGAAGGATATGATCTTAATAAGTTGTCTCACTCCTACATCTTTAACAATTAAAATAGGAATTACTTTCAATTAACAGAAATTAAAGTTAAAATACTTTTCCAAAAAGCCTCCTCTAAAACAACTTTTTATAATTCAGTAGTTTTGTAATTTCCAGTGTTAAAACAAACCAAAAAGATAAAGCTTATCTTCCTCAAGTATTAAGTGTTTTCGCAGTCTTTATAACATAGATTGTACTAGAGATGTCGTTGATTCTTTCTAACAGTTGAGCATTTTAAGTTGTCACTGTAGTTAAAATTGGTCGGGAGTATTGGCTCTCCACTTGTATATATAATTTAGAAGTTCACAGGTTTGATAAACGTTTTTTTCTGACTGATTAAAGTACTCTTGACTTGGGTTCTCATTATCAGCTTAATAATAAAATAACAGTAATACAGAATAACACTGCTTTTTATTACATAGCTTTATCATGTAATGTCATAGTGTCTGAGGTATTATTTCCTCCCAAACCTCCCCCCGCCCTTTTTCTTTAAATAGGATAGAAAACTGAGGCTCAGAGAGTGACTTTCTTTAGATTGTACAGGCCAGTAGCTAGAGAGGCAAATCTGGAACCTTGGTTTTATGATTCCAAGTGGAAAAATCTTTCCCTATAGCGTTCTGCATCTGTTATTTATTCACTACTTACCGTTTGGATGTTGCAGAAGAAGTAGAAATAGTTTCTGTGCTCACTTTTTTCTACTGAATTGAACATAGACAATTGAAAACAATAAAAACTTAAGAATCTGCTTATCGTATTGGTTAGTACTCAGCGATATATAGCAGTGCAATACAGTAGAATACAGAAGTGCAAATCCCATAAGCTGTCTGAAAATTTCATGTTTTCGATGAATGTTTTCATCATTTATTTAATTTTGAGTTCAGAATTAAAAGTTAAATAAAATATAAAGGTAAAAGTATAAAAACATGAATGTTGGTATAATTGTTTTTTTCTCTCCCAGACAGATATTGATTATGTAAATGGTGTTGTAGCCAACCTGGAGAAAGAGTAAGTTCTTCTTAATTATGGAAATGAAAATATTCTATTTACTATTATCTCTTGGCTTTTTGCTAAAAGAAAACACCTTCTTTTACAGTTCATTTTTTTCTGTGGAGTTCAGTGTTCACTGGACCACCTATCATTGGTCTTTTATATTATCATAAAGTATGTGTATATATATCAAGTTATCTGATGGGATACATTGGTGTATTTCATTTTGGAAAAGACTTGAATGTCATATATATGTAACGCTACCAAACAACAATTTTTATCTTGAAGACAGTGAATAGAGAGTCATATGAGATCACTTAAATCTTTCACCCCCTGTTTAGCAAGAAAAAAAATTTCTGCTGTCAGGGCAGCTAGTCAGGTAGCAGTTTCAAGCCTCAGTGCTAAACTATGTCTAAAAATCTGCAAAGGTTTATTAACAGTTTATTGTGAGTGGGGCACATAGCAGATAACAGATGGACAGCTTAGTAAGTTGCGGATACCATTAGTTTTTATAATATTGCCTTTGTAGTTTTAAGAGCAGTATCATGAAATTAATCCTGATATGGGTTTCTTCATTGAAATGTATCTCTTGTTGCCCCCAAAAGACATATCTTTTACTTTAAAAGGAAAGACAAAAGAGAAGCAAAGGTCCTTGTTTAAGATAATGTGGCTCTACCTTTGTCTATCAATATGCCAAAACCAGAGATTGTTTTTAATGTATTTTTATGTTATACATATAAGTTGATCGTTAAGATATAAAATCCCACAGAACTTAAATAACTCAGCCAACCTTTCTCATGATAGATTTTCTAAAGAAATCAGTTCTGGCTTGGTGGAAATAATATCACCTCCTGAAAGCTATTATCCTGACTTGACAAACTTAAAGGAGACATTTGGAGATTCTAAAGAAAGAATAAGGTAAGCCTGTGCACCCTTGTGAGTATAATAGGTAATAAATGTCATCCTTGTTTATCGAAGCTTAACTCATTTTAGGGTTGAGCTAATTAGTTGAGAGCTAATGACTTTTTGATTATTTTATTGGAAATTATGTGGAGTTTCTGATGAGAGGTTGAATTTGGTAAATCTAATGAATTTTATAACCGTGCTGCTCTGTGTTGTTATAACTTTTCTTAAGAGTATATTCAGTATAACTCAAAAGTTAGTCCAGACAGAAATCTCATGTCTGTATGTAACATAAATGAGAACAGATCCAATAAAAGTGATAAAAACAATAATACTCTTGTGCACAATTGTATTGCAATAAAATCATTAGTCAATTGAATTTATTTATCTCTGAATCTCTAAAATTGAAAGGGAAACTTTCCTTGTGTTGTTATTAAAGACAAAGTAAGCTAAGAGATACTGGCATTATTTTGGGATTGCCTATAACCAGAAAAAGGGACAAAAACACTGTGTTGGGAAGAGATTTATTGTATTTCTTGAGTTGTTAATTTGTCACAAAAACAGATTTGTCCCTATAATTGGTTAATTATCTCTCAGTAAATATAATGTTATTTTAAAAATTTAGGATCGAATTTGTTTGAAAAAAACTCTGGATAGACTCAATAAATTCATATCAGCTTGTAAGGTATTTTCTGGAGAAGTTTACTTAGTGGTTCAAAGCTTTTATCTTATTGTGTGCTTTTTTTTGAAGCTGGCTTTTAGAAAAACCACTTCTCTTTTTCACATTGGTCAGTGTGTTTCTGTAGCCTGCCAAGAATTCACCAACAGGCCCTCATATTGTAAATTGTAATATGATGTTTTGGGTTTTTAAAGCATTTTTACCTGTATGTGAAGCACTAGTTCCTAGAGACATTAAGATATTACTGGAAGAGGGGGCTGTGGTCAAGAAAATTTGGAAAATATTGGATTAAAAACTTTTTTTCAACAAATGTATTTACTGCTGAATGTTTAAATGCCTCTAATATTACTAATACGTCTCTAGAAGAGGAATATGTGTTCTTCCCAAACTTCCTTGACATTAGACTCCTTTTTTCCTCAGGACACCTTGAGGATTAGTGTTTTTGAGAATATATTTCGATAAAGCCTTCATTAGAGAAGAGTGAATTCTCATTCACTCTCTCCTAAGTGGATATATCCTCTATGTGTGATATCCATCCATCTATTTATCTATCCACCTATCTTTCTAATACATAACTATACATTGGGTATATATATAATATCGTGTATACAATATGTGATGTATATATTGCATATGTATATATTATAAAATATTTTATATATTATAAAATAGTATACATCTAACCTTATTTTGCTAACTTTGAGTCTGATTCCTAACTTATTTTTATTTTTTTTTGGCTGCGTTGGGTCTTCATTGCTGCGCACAGACTTTCTCTAGTTGTGGCGAGCGGGGGCTACTCTTCATTGCGGTGCGCGATCTTCTCATTGCACTGGCTTCTCTTGTTGTGGAGCACGGGCTCTAGGCGTGTGGGCCTCAGTAGTTATGGCACGCAGGCTCAGTAGTTGTGGCTCTCGGGCTCTAGAGCACAGGCTCAGTAGTTGTGGCACACAGGCTTAGTTGCTCAGCTGCATATGGGATATTCCCGGGCCAGGGATAAAATCCGTGTCCCCTGCATTGGCAGGTGGATTCTTAACCACTGCGCCACCAGGGAAGTCCCTAACTTTTTTTGAAAATTTTTATTTCAGATGGAGAACAAAGCAAAACCTCGATTATTGTTTTCTAATGATGTATGCTCAGGAAAAGGGCACATATTACATCCAGGTAAGTGTGTGTTTGGTTTTTTTTTCACACTTTTAAAGGAAAAGTAATATGAAGGGTATATTTTCATTAAAACGAAGTTTTGAAAGCATAAACCCTCTAAAATATATAAGATCATAACAGTATGCCAGAGCAGAAGGGTTGATCACATCACTGAGAACATGGGCTCTGCAGTTCCACTCGCTGGTTTTAGCTCATGATTATTTTGGTGGTCTTATGGTAAATAGTTGTTTTGTGCACTTCAATACATTTTCATTTGTACTGAAGATAATAAAGTTGACATTTAGTTCTAATGGTGCAACTTTTAGCAGCATGGCTAAAACAGTAAGTCCATCATGATAAGGGTTTTAAGTTAGCCAGGTAGGCAGCAACTTAAATAATTCTAGGAAGCTCTTGTTTCTTTCAAACCTTTAAGCTTAAATTTCACCACTGGAATTTCACTTCTTTAACCAAACGTCTTTATCCCTTGTTCAAAATGCAAATACCCCTGAGGGGTATATGGCACACGAAGCCTGTCAATTATTTTTTTTTCCAGTATAAAAAGTTTATTAGATCCTTTCCTGGGTGGATGTTTGGATGAGAGTGGCAAGAAGCAGCCCTGGTCCCTGAACAGGAAGGACATGATTAAGCAGCTGTTGGCAGGGGCTGGGGAGGGAGAGAAGGAAGAAAAGAGGCTGACATCACATGGGAAGGTGGACTTCTTGAGGGCAGGCTTTGTCTCCTTTGACATTGTACCTCGAGCCAGCTGCATTCAAGTGTGCGTGAACCCTTCCTTGGTTCACAGGATGGAAAATGGAAATGATGATAGAGTGCAACATTGTCTATAACAGGATGCAACAGCTGTGCATATAAAAAAACACAGTATCCTAGATATAGGTAGTACATTTCCTCTAAATACATTAGAGAAGTTTGATTTTAGTTTTAAGATAATAATTTCATAGCATTTTATTTTAATGTATACCAAATATTATGGTAGTTGAACCTTGCTCTTTGTTCTAGGGCCAGTATATAAATATTTACATTATGGTCAAGAACTTTATAGAGAGAATTTAAAAGTGTAGCTATATCACTTTTAAAATTTGTTTCCAATTTTCCTCCAAGGGAAGAATTAATGGAACCTTAAACCTTTTGGGGGGAGTGTAGGAAAAGTTAATATTTAAAAATTGAGAAAAGGATGGGGGTTAAGAAAGAGGATGGTAAGGAAAACTTCCCCTAAGCAGGGTCAATATATGATGTATTATAACAATAACAGCTGCTATGAACTAACATTTATTGCATACTTACCATGTGTCAGGCATTGTTCTTTAAAATTTATGTTTTTCACATATTATTTAATACAACCCTTTTTATAACAGGAGTGTAGTGTGCATACTGTCTTAAAGCCTGTTTTGCTGTCATTTAACATACTGTAGACACCTTTATATGCCAGTAATTATAGATTGGTATAATTTTTAATGGCTTCTGGAAGTACTATTCAGCTATCACGATGATCTTATTGTTGGTCATTAAGATTGCTACCAGCTTTTCAGGTCTTTCACATATGGATCCACTGAACATTCTTAAAATTACCCTATTTGCCCAAAAATTATGCCTCAGAAAAGAGGGAGTTGCTTTACCTTCAGGTCTTTACATAATGTATAGAATTCTCTCAGTGAGTTCATTATGATGTACAAAGTATTGTAATCCAGACTTCATAATTATCCCAGGGACATGACTTCAAGATTGCATATGTTGGGGGTGTATCCTACCCAAGACTTTTTTTAAAAATTAATTTATTTAAGTTATTTATTTATTTTGGCTGTGTTGGGTCTTTGTTGCTGCATGCGGGTTTTCTCTAGTTACGGCGAGCAGGGTCTACTCTTCATTGCAGTGCACGGGCTTCTCATTGCAGTGGCTTCTCTTGTCGCGGAGCACGGGCTCTAGGTGCGTGGGCTTCAGTAGTTGTGGCATGAGGGCTCAGTAGTTGTGGCTCGCGGGCTCTAGAGCACAGGCTCAGTAGTTGTGACGTGTAGGCTTAGTTGCTGCGCGGCATGTGGGATGTTCCCGGACCAGGGATCGAACCTGTGTCCCCTGTATTGGCAGGCGGATTCCTAACCACTGCGCCAACAGGGAGGTCCCTATACAGCATTCTTGAAATGACAAAATTATGGAGATGGAGAACACTCTTGGTTGCCAGAGGCTAGGATGGGGGGAAAGGAGGGAGGTGGCTGAGGATGTAAAGGGTAGCATGAGAGTCCCTGTGATGGAACTGATCTGTGTCCTAGCTCTACTAGTGCTCTTGCACATGTACACGTGTTAAGATTGCATGGAGCTAAACACACAGACACACAGCTACACACAACTGAGTGCATGTAAAACTGGTGAAATTTGAATAATGTGGTTGAATTGTATCAGAGTCAATTTCCTGGTCGTGATATTGTGCTGTAATTATATTGGAGGATGTATATTGGGGGTCTGTTGGGTCTCTGTATTATTTTTTATAGCTGCATATGAATCTACAGTTATCTTTAAAAGTTTCTTAAAAAGTGAAGTTGTTTGATGAAGTGTGAGAGTGGAAGAAAGCAATTTTTCTAATTTAATATAAAAAAATGTACATTTTTGGTGGTAACCAAATTTAGTGTACTAAATTTTAAGTAGGCATTTAATTATTTCACCTACACTTCTGTATATTTAAATCAGTCCCAAGCTTGTTTTTATTTTTTAAATTGGGGTATAGTTGCTTTACAATGTTGTGTTAATTTCTGCTATACAACGAAGTGAATCAACTCTATGTGTACATATATTCCCTCCCTCTTGGACTTCCCTCCCACACTCCCCCATCCCACCCATCTGGGTCACCACGGAGCACCGAACTGAGCTCCCTGCGCTATATAGCAGGTTCCCACTAGCTATCTGTTTTACACATGGTGTATATGTCAATCCCAATCTCCCAATTCATCCCCCCCTCGCTCCCCCTACCATGTCCACATGTGTGTTCCCTACGTCTGCATCTCTATTCCAAGCTTGTTTTTTAATCTACTTACTGGAAAAACTTGGAAGTACCTGGTATTGGGGGTCATCTTTCCTTTGGGCGTCCACAGCCAATGTTTGCGTGTGAGTGTGGGCATCTCTTCTTTGGGAAAGCAAGGTTAGGTGCCAGCGGGGCTTTGTGCTTTGTCTGGTTTTCCCTCTGGCTTCCCTACAATCTCTGAGGGTGTAAAACTTGTCTTTTCTGTTCACTGGTGGGTTCCCAGGGTTTAGTACTGTGTCTGGAACATAATCAAAGCTCAGTAGATATTGGGTGAGTCAAAATCATACCTTTCCAAATATTGCTACTGTTTCTTCACAGATAGGAAGAAAGCTTATAGGACTTAAACACATGAAAAAATCTAAATACTAAAATAAGTGAAAATGACTTGCAGATAACTAGAAATGATAATGTGTCATTAAGAAAAGGAAGGGGCTTCCCTGGTGGCGCAGTGGTTGAGAGTCTGCCAGCCGATGCAGGGGACACGGGTTTGTGCCCGGGTCTGGGAGGATCCCACGTGCCGCGGAGCGGCTGGGCCTGTGAGCCGTGGCCGCTGGGCCTGTGCGTCCGGAGTCTGTGCTCCGCAGTGGGAGAGGCCACAACAGTGAGAGGCCCGTGTACCAAAAAAAAAAAAAAAAAAGAAAGGAAGAGTTTTCTTATGATATTAAAATCATCAATGGAAAAGAATATTAAAAAATAATGTATATATGTAAAAAAAAACATCTTATGACTTTAAAATTTTATGAAAGGAGATTTGGGGAGGAAGTCTTTGCAGATGCTCTTGATCTCTGGTCTCTGTCAACTCCCTGTTGAACTGGTAAACATTCCAGTAACACACGTGGTGATGGCAGAGCACATGGCGTTAACTGGCGCTCTGAGTTGCTACAGCTTCTTAAGTATTTTGAAGGTACCTTCTAAAATATAAAAAGAGAACTTTTAGGAACCCATCCTACAGAAATGAATAGCACTGATATGAAGTGTAAGCATTGTTTGCATTGACAAAGAATGAGAAACAACCTGGGTGTCTGCCTGTGAGCAGGTGAATGATTTGTCCATCAATCCCAGGGAATAGTATGAATCTGCTAGAGAGAATGCTTTAAATATATACTTTTTAACCTGGAAAGATATTCATGATATATTAAGAGAAAAAAACCAGTTTCATAATGTGATCCCTTTTTAATAAAAATGTAAAGGTGGTGGGAACCTTAAGGTAGGTATGGGTCTACCTGTGCTGTATGCCCATATTGAAGGTGTCCAGTGGGTGCACACCCAACCTTGAACATTGGTCACTTCTACTAGCAGGGTGGAGGGCAGAGAAGGAGAGCTGCTAGCTTTTTTTCTTTTTTTGACTTGTTACATGTATTATGTAAAAAGCAAAAAAAAAAAAAAAAAAGAAAAAGTTAAAAGGCCTGTAAAATTCTTTTCCTTTGAAAAGAAAACAGGATAGTGTGAAATCATGTTGGGAGCCATAAAAGGACCAAAAGGAGTAATTCATGGAGTGGTTTTGTTATTTCCCATGGTAAGGGAGTGGTTTTGTTACTTGCTATGTGCATCTGCCATTTTATTTTCCTTGCTTTCTTTTAATAAAATTTATTTTAGTTATTTTTTATAATTTTTCCTTTTTATTTTATCATTATTATTATTATATATCTTTTGGCCACACCACGTGGCATGTGGGATCTTCCCTGACCAGGGATGGAACCCGTGCCCCCTGCATTGAGAGCGTGGAGTCTTAACCACTGGACTGCTAGGAAAGTCCTAAAATTTATTTTTATATTTTCATCGTTTTTGACCATTGTTTCCTTGATTGTCATTATAAAAGTGTGCTTGAGTTTTTCTGTAGTAAAGAATGTTCTCTTTAAATCTTCCTTCTCTTTCTGATTTATTAATATGATTGTTCAACTTTCTTTAGCTTGAAGATGATATTATTGTCAAACAGAATTACTTTAACACCATAAAAAATTTTGCACTTCAACTTTCTTCTGAGGAATGGATGATACTTGAGTTCTCCCAGCTGGGCTTCATTGGTAAGAAAAGTTTTAGATTTATTTACTTTTCAGAAATAACTGTGACTTAGAATCTTAGACTATTTTTTTTTTACCTTAAAGTTGTCTTTTTTCCTCTGGAAATGGATTGCTTTTGAGAAAATTTAATTTCGGTGAACTTCTGTGTATAAAATGTTGAAAGTCAACCCAAAATAGTATTTGGAGAGTTCTAAGATGGTAATATTTACTCGAGTTCTGCAGGGCAGCCCTGCTGGCTTTTCATGTCCACAGAGAGCCAACCACTGTCCTGGGGAACATGTCTGGTTCCTTCTCGGACACTTCGAGTTCCTGTTTTAAAGCCCAGAGCTTTTGCAAGATTGGAGTTCTTTTAAGAAGAGTCCTGCGCTAGTGGTTTTCTAATAGGAATTCCTGGTATTTGACATAGTACATGAAGTTCTTGTTCAGTCATTAGTTTGTATTCATGTGTTGCTTTCATGGACTAGCAAGGGTACTTATTTTTAAAGTTTTTTTTCATTAAAATTCCTAAAGTATCCAACTAAAGAGAATACGTTTAAAGTTGAAGGTTGAAGGAAATTTATAGGTCTTAAAAAACACCCCAGAGAGTAACATTTCGCTGCCTCTAATGCTTTAAATCTGTAAGTATTAGAGGCTGGGGCTTTGATCTTGTTGATCATTTATCTCAAAACTTAATTTAAGACTCAAAAAACATCTTTATTTGTGAAGGTTTCAGTGAAGACAAAATTCAGGAGTCCTTGTTTTTTGCTTTTATTGATTTAGTTAATTTTTTTTTTTTTACTTAAACCTCTTAAGTTCCTTTTTTATGGGAAGAATTTTAATAAGACATGAAGGAAAAATCTCCAGCTTGCTTCTTGAATCCTTTGAGCTAGTAATTGTATGATAGATTTTGTAATGGAGAAAGTTAGGAGTTCAGTACCTACTTCTATTAATACTCAGGTGACAAGTAAACTTAGCTAAAGCAAGTTTGTTTTTGATAAGACAGGTGGGGAAATTATTGATAACGATTTATAGTTGAAAGCACAAGCTTTAGTGTATTTGTTGTATGGATTTCACTCATTTAAGCTATTTTGTTGCTTGGCTTCTTTATTACAGTTACTGATTGGGAATATCTTTTCAGGTAAAATGTTTCAAGCGCCAGACCTCACTCTAATTGTGGAATTCATATTCATGTTCTATAAGGAGAAACCCATTGATTGGCTCTTGGACCATATTCTGTGGGTGAAAGTCTGCAACCCTGAAAAAGATGCAGTAAGTTAATTTCTTATGCGGGTAGAAGAGGCTTCTTTTATGTTTTTAGTGAAAGTGATGACTCTTAGGGAACCAGATGTTGTAAACGAACAGTTAAATAGGTAGCTGAAAGAAAACAGTGTTTCCACTTACCAGTGTAAGTGCTTGCCTTCTTTCTAGAACTACAAGAAGTTCCTGTTCTGGAGGGACTTTTAAGTCAGTGAAGCGCACCTTTCTTTAAATTGCTGATGAATGTTTATTGAGGCTCTGGTGTTTCCTTGCAGTTGGCCGTATCTGTCCTGTGTCGGGGGGAGTTGTTTTGGTTTGCTTCACATCCTCTGTCAGCTTTCTTTTTTCAAATACTTTGGGGACAATATCGGACCCCAGCACACCTGGATATAAGCAATAGAATGGAGGTCATATTTTATACCAAAACAATGACAAGTCAAAAGTGTACCTTTTTTGTATTGTGTTACTTGTAAGAAGCCAATGTTCATGCTGATATGCTGACCTTTGGGATGTTGGTGACAGGTAAGTATGTAAACAATGATTTTTGCTTGGACTATTCAAATATTAAGTTATCTCCATTGAAATCTTATTGTAGAAAGTAAATTAATATGTTTTTCTTGTCTAATTTGAATTGTATCTCTGGAAAAAAATTTTTAATTGTTGGCTGTAAGCATAAATAAAATATGAATACACATTCTTAAAAATGAATGAGTCACTTTGACATGTAATAACAAGGAAATCTTTATTATAAGCATATGTCATTATAGTGTTGACTTATTCTCACAAATAAACATTTAATTTGATTTCATGACCTTATATTCCCTAGAACAGTTTGATCATCCTATCTGCCAGTTAGTTTTTAGGACACCCTCTTCAGGTGTCCTTTCTCTCTCTTTTAAAAATAACCACTTTCTTAGAGCAAATCATGGTGTGTAGCGAAATAGCAGAGTACCAGCTTTCCAAAAATGACTGAACATATAAATCGATTCGATCAACTCATTTTTATGATGTAAGCCCTTACCTGTATTTTCTTTGTGATTTACAGGAATTTTTATTGTAGGACACAGAACAATTCATGTCATCTTTACATTTGTACAACACACTTGCCTTTAATTGGTCCTGTGCAGTTTTATCTAATATGGTGGTTAGGTTCTTAAGTGAGCTTGTGAGGTGAAAATCTCTGAAAGTAAAAATTAAAACCATGAAGATACATTCTTCCACCCTTCTTTCTATGGCCTGTAATTTTTCAGCTGCTTCCACTAGGATGTCACGGAAGCTGTCACCACATACTTGCTGGCTCCAGAATCACATCCCTTTGACAGTGGTCTGGGAGACCCTTCCATTCACACTTATTTCACTGAGCATAATACCCTCAAGTTTCATCCATGTTGTTGCAAATGGAAAGATTTCATCTTTTATATGTTTGAGTAGTATTCCTGTGTGTGTGTGTGTGTGTGTGTGTGTGTGTGTGTGTGTGTGTGTGTACACAGCACATCTTTATCCATTCATCCGTTGATGGGCACTTAGGTTGTTTCCATATCGTGGCTATTGTAAATAATGTTGTGATGAACATAGGGGTGCATGTGTCTTTTCTGATTAGTGTTTTCGTGTTCCTTGGATAAATACCCAGAAGTGGGATTGATGGGTCATATGGTAATTCCTAGTTTTTTGAGGAATCTCCATACTGTTTTCCACAGTGGCTGTACCAGTTTACATTCCCACCAATAGTACCAAGCAAAAACAAACACGTAGTTATAAGAACAGAGTAGTGGTTACCAGACGGGATGGGGCAGGGGCTGAGTGGCGGGGTGAAATGGGTAAAGGGGGTCAACTGTATGGTGATGGATGGAAACTGACTTGGTGGTGAGAACACTG
The DNA here is from genome assembly GCF_005190385.1 of Monodon monoceros. Taxonomy (NCBI): domain Eukaryota; kingdom Metazoa; phylum Chordata; class Mammalia; order Artiodactyla; family Monodontidae; genus Monodon; species Monodon monoceros. The sequence continues at coordinate 7,616,255 of NW_021703775.1, forward strand.
TAGTGTATACAGAAGTAGAAGTATAATGTGTATTTGAAACTTATATAATGTTATAAACCAATGTTACTTTAAAAAAAAAAATTCACACATTCTTCCAAAGGTTTATGGACCTGCTTTGACTCTTCGGGCCCGAATGTGTCATTCGTTGCCTGTGTGTTGAGTGGCGGGCTCGCTGTCAGGCACTGCTGCTTCTCATCCTCTCTCGCCTCCACCGTCCCACCTCCCCTCTCCTCGCTCCTCCCCTGTCCTCTCCCTCCCTTACCTTCCCTCTTCTTCCACTTGAGTGTTTTATTTGTGTAAATAAAATATACAATTTCACCTCTACTCTCCTGTTAGCAATAATGCTAATGAAGTAAACCTCTTGAGAAAAATTAGGCATTTTAACACCCAGGAAATAATTGGAGGTCTTTCAAAGTGGAAATGTCTTATACATCTGTCTTTTTCAGTATGTTCTGGGCCCAAAACTTATACAAGTCATTGAAAATGGAAAGGGTTTATAAAAGCATGACAAGGTAGCCATGGCTGTCCTGAAGCACTGAGCTAATGAACGCACGAGAGTCCTGCCAGGGCTGTAGGTCCCACACGCCATGATCACACGAGAGCAGGTTATAATCGAAAATATGGGCCACGGGGCACTTAGAGCTGAAACATAGGTGTCTCCCAACTGTGCTGAGTTGGATTTGTCTGTTTTTTTTTTTTTTTTTTTTTTTTTCAGTACGTGGGCCTCTCACCGCTGTGGCCTCTCCCGTTGCGGAGCACAGGCTCCGGACGCGCAGGCTCAGCGGCCATGGCTCACGGGCGCAGCCGCTCCGCGGCATGTGGGATCTTCCCGGACAGGGGCACGAACCCGCGTCCCCTGCATTGGCAGGTGGACTCTCAACCACTGCGCCACCGGGGAAGCCCGATTTGTCTGTTTTGATGTTGTGTCCTTGCTTGTAGTCCACTTGCTGGCTCACATTTTCAAATTGATTTCATGCAACAAAATGTGCTTTTCCTTATCTGCAAATTCTTCATTATATTATCCAATTAAAGGTATTTTGTGTATTTGAACCAAACCTCTAGAGTTTGTGCATTTTAACATTAAAAGTCAAATCTATATTGACCTATTTTGAAAGGTAGTTGAAATTAAATCCTTAACTCTTCCCTTGGAAGTGCTTATTTTTAATTTCCGCATTGTGTCTGCTTATTTTTAATTTCCTCATCGTGTCTGTTTATCAAGTAGGTAGCGAACCTATTAATGCCTCAAAGAGGACCCTAAAGAAACACGACTTGGAATTATGAGATGAAGCTGGATTTTCTTTTCAATATTTACCCTTCTGAAGGGCTTCTCATCTTTCAGAGGAGGACAAGATTTCACTTTATAATGTAACACTAACATTCCCGTTTAATACTTAGAAACATTGTGATCGACAGAAAGCAAATCTGCGGATTCGCTTCAGACCTTCCCTTTTCCAACATGTTGGTCTGCATTCTTCACTAACAGGAAAAATTCAGAAACTCACGGTTGGTGATTTAATTTTATTTTTCTCATGCACAGACAATTTGTTATCTACTGTATAATCCTTGTTCTTCTGAAGTATAAATGAGCCGTATGTTGTTAATATGTCTTTCCTCCTAGGATAAAGATTACATGAAACCATTACTTCTTAAGATCCATGTAAACCCCCCTGCAGAGGTATCTACTTCTCTGAAGGTCTACCAAGGACATACACTGGAGAAAACTTATATGGGGGAGGATTTCTTCTGGGCTATAACTCCAGTAGCTGGAGACTACGTCCTGTTTAAATTTGACAAGCCAGTCCATGTGGAAAGGTAGGTCATTATTGAAATATAATTTGGTCTTACAATTCAGACCTCTTATTCATAATGTGATTTATGACGGAATTTTTGGTGTATATAACACATGTGAGCAGTCAACGAGTCCTAAATGTTGGATTATAAAATACATTTTGTATAACTCAGTAACAGTATGGGTATGTTGCTTACAGATATAATACCAGCATTTAGTATGTTTGATAAATTCTATTGGTATTTCTGAATGTATATTTAGTATAGATTTTTAATGCTTTTATGTAGAACTATCCCTCAGAATCCCAAATTAGTTTTCACGTCCTTATCCTAGAATATCCCTTCAGATTTGGCTGCGAGCTAGTGGATGGCCCAGCAATTTGGTTGAAATGATAAATTTGACAGACTAAGACTATTGCTACTCAGTGCTTTTAGTACACCATGGAAGAATTTAAAGCCCTTTTATGTGTTTCAGCATTTCTGTTCACTTTACAAAAGTTGGGACTTTTTCTCCCCATTTTTTACTTAACAGTCACAATTCCTTCAATCCTTCCTCAGTTTGGGGTATGTTCCCCAGACTGTCTGTGGCATACTTCCATGTAATCCCCAGAATGTGATGTTATGTCTTCTCCTTTGAAGGCCATTTGGTTTTTAGAATCTGCCAAAAATAATTTGGAATAATTCTGTTTAAGGTGGTCAAAAACAATGCATAGCTACATGTAATGCTATTTTCTTTTGTTACTCTAAACTGATTCTAAAGAGGAATTTAAGTGTAAAAATGTTATAAGCAATGGGAAGATCACTGGCAAGACATATTAGAATACTTTTGAGTAACATTTTGCACTTATATGAGTATATAATATTGGTTTTGTTGTTATTTAATGTTCATTTTTATACTGTGTAGTGGAACTCTGCTCTGTGAGGTATTATTGTTCACCACACTTGAGCCCTCATAGAATTAGAAATAGCACTCTTCTTTCACCTCAACAAGAACAGCCTCAAACCACATTTATGGGTTTATTTTTAGGAAATAAAAATAATTCCATCAGAGAATCTGCTAAAGAGCTCATATATTCGAGATCAAACTTAGTAACAACAAATATATTTACAATAAACCTCTGTAAAATGATATTTATAATGCCCCTACTGAGGGCACTTTTCTAGTGAAACACAATTCTTCTAAAATGACAGTATATGAGAATTTTCTTGGAGTCCATGCACAGACCCACCCTTCCTAGGACAGAGAAAAGGGATCATTTGATTTTCACCATAACTTATTTGCTGAGAGGGGAAAAAGCAGAAGTTGTATTTATTAATACAGAAGTGAAGTGTTAGGAAAAAAATTCTCTGTGTAAAATAATGTATGTGTTCATTATACAAAAATTTTAAGGTGTGAAGAATGAGGAAAAAAATCATAACCTCAAGGATACCATTATGACCATATTGACACTTTTATTTTCTTGGTAACTGTGTGCACTTTCTACTTTGAGATCGTGGTCTACATGTAATTTTATATCATATATTATCCAATATACTCTGTCACAAGTGATTCACAAGCATTTTAATGCCTGCATCAACAGCAACAAAACACTGTCATCTTTTATTTTCTTTGTCAAGTACATTATTGTTACGCAGCAAACATGCCCCTCTGATAGAGGAGCTATTGCATCCCCCTTAGGTTTTAATTTCCCTGCAACTATTCAGGACATATGATGTGCAGTCACTACAGACTTTAGCGTCGTCAACCTTATTCTGAGGTAAGGCCCCCTTCTGAACCTTTGTGGAGGATAGTCTGACTATATTTTTATTTTTATGTTTGTCTTTTCAGTTATTTGTTCCATAGTGGCAACCAGGAACATCCAGGGGATATTCTGCTCAACACAACTGTAGAAGTTTTGCCTTTGAAGGTATGACTATTTTTTCTCCTAAATTTTCCTTGAGAACTAATATTAATAGACCTGATTTGAGGCTCTTCCTGTTTAAGAAATTCTCATGATGGCAGGACCTTAGTGGTGAGTAATACCAACTTCTTTTGGCAATATGGAACACCTGGTATATTGTCCCGATTGCCTTCATAGAAAGAGCCTTTATTTTGTTTCCTGTTGGAAAGTAACTTGGACATTTGTACTGGGAAAATAAATAATCATTATTTTACTTTAATGTTTACTTGCTGTTTGTATTTTGAGTCCCAAAATACCATGCAGTTTTAATGCCTGTTGAATAATGTAGAAAGTTAATTTATTGGTCTCTAAGGAATGCTTAATTTCTTTCAAGGTAACACACAGTTCTTTACTTCTGTATATTTTTAATAGAAAACAGCATTCTATTAAATTGATTTAAACTGGAAATTAATTAAAATTAAAAATGTCTAGCCAACAGTATATTATATACAGATTCAGATGGAGCACTTATACTGATTGATAAACCTTTTAAGGCTCAAGACTGACATGGCATTTTCTCTTTTCAGAGATAGCTGTGCCACAGATGCCACTTTTATATTTATTAAGATATATTAATCTAGATTTATTTTAAATAGAAGTAATTATTTATGATTTTGTTCTATTTTAGAGTGAAGGTTTGGAAATCAGCAAAGAAACCAAAGACAAACGATTAGGAGATGGTTATTTCAGAATAGGTAATACCCACTTGAAACTAGTAAAATGTCCTTTACTTTTTTGGACTTAGTCCTGAAGTAATTTTAAGTTCTTTTCAGATATTCAGCAGCTTCAGGATTATAAATACCAGTGTTCTCTTTTATTTGTTCTCTGTGTTCTAGTACATACTTTTATTACTATCTTGACCCAACTAGGGTTTCAGATCAAAGGTTCATTTCCTGGTTCCTCTTTCTCTCTGCATCTGCTGCTTCACTGTTGTCACTGGTAGATAATCCGCCTTCAAGCTGCCTCCTGCAGTCTCGTTCTGGATGATCTTAGCTGACTGCTCTCATGATCCCAGCAATATCCGTATGCCAGAGTCTGAGCCTTTAGCCCTGCCTCCCTCCTGAGCTTTAGATCTGTACTGAGATGCCAACTGACAAACTACGTGGAGGCCACGTAGCCATCTACCCGGAGCGTCTGTAAATATGGACATTTCGTCATTGGTCACCATGGTTTGTGCTGTCACGATTCATCTAGCTGCCTGAGTCTAACCTTGGGAGACACTCTGAAACCCCACACCCACCTTCACTGTCCATTAGCATAAAATGTCTATTTGTGTCTGAATGTGCATTCACCCTACTGCAGCGATACTCTGCCTCTGTTTCCGAGCCAGTCCACCGAGCCACTGTAGCTCCCTTGCCAAAACCTAAATGCTGTATTAACCTGGCTGAAAACCTTAATGACCTTCCGTGATCAGATTCCTTAGCTCCCACCCACTTTCGTATCTTGTTACTTTCCTCTTATGCTTCATCTCTCCAGTCCTAAGATGTGTTCCTCTAATGCCCTGTGCTCCCAGCCGTCTCTGTCCACTTTCCCCGCCTAAAACGATGGATTGGTATTTCTCCTCCTGATGAATGCTTTCTCATCCTTTATTAACAAGTTTAGCTGCCTTCTCCTTGGCTCTTCTTACCACAGTGCATGCACCTCTTCTGTGTAATCACGTTTCGTAGCTCAGTTCTGTGCGCTCACTGTGGAAGGGGGAGGGGGCTTTGTTGCTCAAGCATCTCCTATGATTAATGTAGGACCTGTCCTTTGATGGACATCAACTCAGTGGATGATTATATATTTTCTTTTTACTTAAATTAATGCTTTTCCTAGTGGTAGGCAAAAGAGATTATTGGGCAATTAATATTGTAGGTATACAGGACAGAGGCATTCTTATAACTCTCTCAAGCAGTTTTACGTTTGGTGAATGTCATTCAGTGTTTGCTACAAGGCTTGTACAATCACCCTGACTAATTTCTATATAGCTTAGTGGATAGATGAGTTTAATTATTTTCATATTTGGGTTATATTTTAGCCCACCCTAGAAAGGTTCATAAGATTAGCTGCGTATATGAGACATTTATTAACCCTATTACCTATGAGTTATTAAATTTCTGAGAATGTTGTGTTCTAGGTTATGAAAGTAGCATAGGAAATAGAGACATTTATATGATTGCAGTAATTTGAAGATAATGACCATCTAAAACATCGACTCATACATATTTAGAACTGGAAGAGAACTGATGGGTGATCAGACCTAGGACCTTGTGTAACAAAAGTGTGCATCAGAAACAAAAGCAGATGATTTCTTTTCAAGTTCATATAAAAAATTCTGCTCCCTTAAGAAGTATGCTTTAGCTGAATGGCGTGTGAGGGGCTCTGCAGACCTTTTTCTAGTGAGACAACCATAACTGCTGAAAGGTAGTTTTTTAGAAACATACAGCAAATAGAGAAACATTAACTTGTAAAGTCTGAATCTCAGTAACAGCATTAAGAGTCTGTGGCATTGGAGCCCTGACTCGCTCATTACCCACGCTGGCCAAGCTCAGTGACTCAGAAGCTCTACTCTGCATGTCCAGCCAAAAATACAGACTCCCTCTCCCACCAGCCCCTACTCCAGGGCTGTGGTATCTCACCGGAAAGGGGAGGCCACCAGCATCTGTCACCTCCCCAGCTCCCTGTTGCAGAAGCTCTGTTCCAGACATGAGCAACTTAGAAATCTGAGGCTCCTTTCCTCCACCTAACTTCCATTCATCGGGCGAACCTTTGCTGCAGGCACGGCAGGGTGAGAGTCCTTGGCCCTGATCACGTCCCCCAGCCCACTGGTCCCTGCACACTGGGAGAGGTCAGCCAGGACACGAAGGGCTACTGCTACAACCCAGTGCTCTGCTTGTAAAGCAGGGGTGTCACTTTAGCTGGGAGGTGGGCTGCTGTCCCTGCCAGGGGTCCTGAGCAGTGGTGCAGAGATTTTCTCCAGGGGAGAGGCAGGCCATCAGAGAGCTCTGTAGCGCACCCTAAGGGGACTGCCTTACTTGAAACAGAACTTGGGGAAGTTCAAGCCCAAGGGCGCTGTGGAACATGATGGAGATCTTGGTGGTAAACAGTTAGGAGGAGACTGGTAGCTACATTCAAGCTAAACTGCAGCCCATCCAGGAGTTTGACAGAGAGAACCAGAGAAAGAGGTAGCTAATAAGAGCCCTCTTGGGTGGGACAAGCCACAAAGGCTGGCGCTACAAAGGGGCCTGGATTCAATAGGATCAGACTATGCAGCAACTTATGCCCAAAGGCATTGTCGGAAACAGTAGACACCCAGCTGGCCGTTAGCAGAGACCTGATGCGTGAAGGTGGGGCTGGCGGGATGGTAACTAAGGACAGTCCTGTGAAAGAAATACCAGATTTATTAGTAGGTTAAAATTATGAGACAGCAGAAGAAGAGCCTTTCACAGAGAAACACTGGAAGAAGGAATGGACCACCGTCTGGGTAGCAGAAGGGTGTCCACGGAGGGCGTGACCTTGCAAGTCCCTCCTAATGCCAGGGTTTGGGGATTCCAGTCACTCTTTAGTCATTTCCTCCTTCATTTTCCCCTTCTTTTTTATCTTTTAATGCTTACCTACCGGACCATTGGGTTAAGGACAAAAGTTAAATTTGTTGTTTGGAAAGTTAATACATGTACATGGTACCAAATACAAATTTAAGAGGGTAAACTTGTCTCCTTCCCTCTTCTTTCCCCTCCTACCCGGTGCTTCCCAGAGGCAATTGCTATAGTGATTTGTATTCTTCTAGAAGTATCTATTCATAAATAAAAATATTTTAGTATATTCTTCGAAAACACACAATCACACATAAATGGTAACACACTCTACAACCTTGTTCTACATCTTGTTTTTTCACTGAACAGAATACATATGTGCATATGGAAGATGAACATTTTTTAAAAATTATAAATATTTCAGATGCACAAAAAGATACAACTAATAATGTAATGAATATCAGTGTATGCAGGTTAAGATTGGCCAGTTCAGTTGCTCTTCCCTAATTATCTTCTTTCCCCACCCACCCAAGGGTAACTACTATCCTAAATTTTGTGGTTACCATTTCCACATATGCTTTTACTACATATGTGTGATATATCCCTGAATAATGCAGTCTTACTTTGCTTGTTTTGAAATTTGATATGAATGATGACATTCTGTAGTCTACAGTTTGCTTTTTTCTCTCACCATTGTGATATTCAACCATGTGGATGTGTGTATCTATGGCTTATTCATTTTCATTGCTGTACTGATCTCCATGGGTGAATATATTGCTGTCTGTTCTGTTTGGTCATAAAGTGTGTTTCCATCTTTTTGCTGGCCTGAACACGTAGGCACATGTATGAGAGTTTCTCTACAATGTATTCTTAGGAATGGAAGTAAGTCACAACTGCATTATCTACAACTTTACTTCGTTCTTTCTATTCTTTCTTCAGTCTTTTAATGGGCTGCCTAATATTCCCTTGTATTAGCATATATTGTAATTAAATTAGCCAGTCTGCTAATCATGGGCACTTAGATTGTTCACAGTTTTTGCTGCAGAGTCTATATGTGCTTTCTGCACATGTGAGAGTATATCTGCAGCATAAAATTGCTGGGTGAGAGTCTTTTAATTAGGCCAGTTATATAACTTGCTAATTATTTTTCTAATTAAATGAGCTCCTCAGGTGATAGATTCAGATACATTATAAGTTAAAATGTTTCAAGTTCCACAGCATTTTTCAACCCTGAATTCCCTTCCTAACTCAGTAATTAAATAATACTTTTTTGGTAGCATACATTCCCTACCCCAGTCTAGCACCAAATAAGGACATACTTTTATGAAATAAGTATTAATTTTTTTAATAAAAACGTTACTTTGGCAGTTCATAAGTTGAATATTTCCTGTACAAATGAAAATGAACTTTCCCCAGTATGGTTTTTCAATTTGAATGTATCTTATCTTACTATGAGCCTAGTCCATATATTTTAAGACTCTAGAGTTGACACATAATTTAACGGTTAGCTAACGACAGCCCATGGGCCAAACGTGGCCCACTGCTTGTTTTCTAATAGCCTGTGAGTGAAGAATGTAGAAATTTTTTTCATTGTTTATTTTCATTTTTAAATGGTTGAAAAAATAAAAAGAATAGTAATATATTGTGACATGTAAAAACTAGAAAATATTCAGATTTCAGTGTCCATGAGTAGAGTTTCTTTTAACACAGCTATGCTCATTTGTTTACATGTCGTCTGTGTGCTTTTATGCTACAACAGCAGAGATAAGTGAGCAGTTGCAAAAGAGATGGCGGTGGTGCTCTCAGTGCTTTGAATTGCTGCTCCGTGCACTGCAAATAGCTTTGATGCCTCATAATTTGACAGTGTTTAAAGTGCCACACACATAACTCTACTGTGACATTTAAAAAAAAAATTACCAGTGGTTACCCTTCATGTCAAAACAGGAAGAGAAAAGTGGACTTTGAATGTTGTGCTTTTTAACACAGTGGAATATGGGTTGTTTTACAAAATTAGATGGCAGGTTATGTGGTTATTATGCAGTGACACAAGAGCTGTGCTAAAGAGTACGTTACCACTACTAAGCACTCACAACAATATCCCCAACTCACAGGAAAGCCATGGTCAGAAAAATTAGAAGATTTAAAATATGATATCTCATCACTGAGAATTTCAAGTGACACTGTAACCAAAGTGAGTTTCAAACTGGCTCATGTGTTAGCCAAGCAAGAAAACCATTTACCAATGATGAGTTAATTCAATCATGTTTAACTACAGCAGATATGTGTGCCCAGAAAATAAACTCATTTCAGACCATCAGGCTTTCAGCAATAACTATTGCTTGAGGAGTTGGGGACTTTGGGAACAATATCAGTAGTCAAAAAGCAATGCAGATTATGTGAGCAATTTTCCTTGGCTCTTGGTGAGTTGACAGATATTACTGATACTGCCTAGTTGTTATTTGGAGTCAATGCCAGGTTTGAAGTGACTGAAGAATTGGTCTCTGTGAATAGTCTGTAGAGAACAAGTACAGGCAAGAATGTTTTCAAACCAGTTGAGAAAACACAAAGTTCATACAAACTGAAGTGGAATCTGCTAGGATGTTTTACAATGAATGGTGGTGAAAATGTGTGTGGAGGAGAAGGCGGCTTAGATGGACAGATTTACAAAGCTTGCAACAATGTAAGGTGTTTGAAGCCTATGGTTCTGTTGTTATTCATCAGCAGGTCCTTTACAGAGAGTATCTGAGTCTGTCGTGTATCATTAATTTATTGAACCAGTAGTGTTGCCAGTGAACTTTACTTACTCTCAATGACTTCATCAACATCAGTTCTGTGAATTTTTGTCAGAAATAAGAACTGAATATCCTGACTTGCCCTGCCACACAGCAGTTCTGGGGATTAGCAGTGAAACAATTTTATTGTGGTTTTTTTTTTTTTTTTTTGGTTTTGTTTTGTTTTACCTCTGAAATAAGATTGAAAATTTTCCAAGTGAGAACTGCCCTCAACCACTATTATCTCTTTGAGAATTAGTTTTTGCTTCAGACTTGATGATGTTTCTTAATTCAACCTAAAAGCACAAGACAAAGCAGTGCTTATGTGCAAAACTTACATTGCATTCAGGTCACTTTGATGACTATTAACGTTATTTGAACTGCAAGTAATAATATCAAGCTAATTGAGGAGCTTCCCCCAACCTTTGATTGAAAGTGATTCATCTGCAATGTAATGATGAGGCAGATTATCAAAGAGAAGAATCTAATAGAATTTTACGCAGATACCTTCCAAGTCATGGACATGCTCCATTAAAATCATGTGCTTGTGGATTAATAACAATAGTTGCAGTACCTAGGCTGTGTGAAAGGAAGCATTCAAGATAAAATATATCAAATCTCATTATAGATCCACATTAACAGATGAACATTTGCAATCGATTTCGATGATAAGGAACACTAACTTTGAATACCAGTTAATTTAAGTATTATCCTCCCATAAGGAATTACATGCTCCTTAGTATTAGCAGAAAAAAAAAAAACTTAGTTGTTATTACATTTTGAATTTCATCAATAAAAATTTTGTGAAAATTAGTTTTCTCTTTTTCTATACAAGTACCTGGATGATATTCTCAGATGCCCTCTTGACCCACAAATCCCCAAATATTTACTATCTGCCCTTTTTAGGAAGTTTGCCTATCCCTGGCTTAGAGCAGTGTGGCTCAGAACAAACCATTTTCCTGTCACTTTTTCAGTAGCATTTTTGTTTTGTTTTCTTGCTGTTTCCTCACAGCAAGAAAACTTGAGTACTGAGCATGTTATCGTCTATAGAACTTCTTGGTCCTTATCCTTACAGGAGAGCTTCTTGAGCTTATCATTTATAATGGAGTTTTATGTTGGAACTGCCTTGAGGAGGTATCACCTTTTAATTCCATCTAGATGTGACCTTGGAAACTGCTCAGGGCCAACAGTTGTGAGTCTAATTAAAGCACTGAAATTTGTTACTATTGACTTAATCCTCAAAGTGATAAGACTGAAAGATGGTACAGAGTATATTTTGTAAGGTTTGTAAGTCACATTTTGCTAAAAACTTGTGTTAGTTGATGTAAGAACAAATATATTTGTTTTTTTTTAATTTGCAATAAGAAAATATATAGCTCTGCCTCTTTAAATAGGTTGCTTCTAATGTTTTTAAGCATATACTACTTCGTGAAACGTTTAAAAGTTGAATAAAGGTAGAAAGAAGGAAAAATTTCACCCATGCTCTTTGTGTAAAAACATCCACTAGAAATGTTTTGGTGTTTTCCTTCCCTGCTTTAAGTCAGTGAAAATTTATGTGTGCTTGTTTCAGTCTACCCAATGAGTGTTGATTTTTACTTTGAAGGGAAATTTGAGAATGGTGTTGCAGAAGGAATGGTGGATCCCAACCTAAACCCCATCTCAGCATTCCGACTTTCAGTTATTCAGAATTCTGCTGTTTGGGCCATTCTTAATGAGGTAAGACAATATATTAAATCAGTGAAACTGCTTAGATTCTACGTTTTTTAGAGCATTTGGATTTCATAATTAAGACCTTTTTGGAATTGAAAATTGCCATTTCATGCTGTTCACTATCTTGTATTTCAGATTCATATTAAAAAAGTCACAAACTGACTATCTCCTAAGAAACCAACACATTTTTTCCCTGTGAATTTGTTGATTAAAGATGGCTGAGCATGTACCGTTTTTTGGTAACTTGAATTCTACCTCTTGTGAAATCTACTGTAGATAAGATGATTGTCATTTCCACTTGGAAAATGAATCTTCCATGGATAATTGTATTCATTCGAACCTAAGCTGTCCTCCAGTTTTAACTTGACTCAGACATTTTACAGTTTTGACAGCCTGTTAACATGACTTGTACTATTTTGGTATTATACTAATACATAAGAGTTGTACATATTGTTACATTCCTTAAAATTTGAGAAAAATTAATGTTAAATACATTTTATGAAGGGGGTACTTTTGAAGTTCATTTATTTTAATATTATAGACCCTCTTTTATAGATTATCAGGGATTATATATATATCTATATATATATATACACACACACACACACACAAATATACATAAAATGCTACGGAGTTAATTTATTAGAAACACTTAAGAAGTACATATTTTTGTGCAGTAAATTTTTGAATCAATACTTTTTTTGAAAACCAGTTACCTTGCTTTTTTAAGTTCTTTCTATATTTTTCTTTGGAAATGCAAACATTACAAGTTAATGCCATTTTTCAAATGCACTGCCATTTAAGAATGATTCTAGATTGATTTCCTAACTGAAGTACTTTTATAATCACAGTGATTCTGAACAAAATATTTTCAAAGGCATTTGTCATTCCTTAAAGCCAAGATTTTAAAGACCAATGTCCTTTTTGAGGGTTATTTTACTATACTGTGTATGGTGTGTAGTCACAAAAAATCAGTCTGATAAATTTTAATATGCAGGGGTGATGCATTCAACCCAAATTATCATAGACTGAAGTCATTACATTTCCTTTGATATGTAAAATGACAAACTCTTCTCTTTTAATCTTTGTCTTTAATCCATGAATTAGAAGCATTTTCTCTTTCCTTGATGCTTTTATATCTGCACTCCGTGAGTTCTGACAAAACGTTTTCTAGGTTATGCTATTGTATGAGTCATAATTGGTTTAATTTTAAAGAAAAACAGAATTGTAATGTTGGTTTTTTGGTGAAAGGTATTGTAACAGTTGTATGTTTTTCCAGAACTATTCTATTGCATTATGAACTTGTAAGTAAATTCACATCTGAAGAGTATTTATTGCTCTTAAACATGCAATTCCACATGATATCACTACTATAAACAAAACTATTATCAGCCCTAGCAATCGGTGATCTTTACAAAAGTCTTTTACTTTTACAAAATTATGAATTATCAACATCAGTTCCCAACCAGCCTGGTGTCCTCAGGTGGGTTGCAGGTGGTTACAGGTGTGCAGAGCTTGAATCTCTTGAGCTTTCAGAGCACCCAGTGGCTGAGGCCTCTGGCAGCTGGAGGTTCTAGCTGGTTGCCTTTAGCCTGGAGGAGCGTCACCTGGTTACCCAGCAGGCTGAACAAACAGCTTCCAGACAGCCTTGTTTTCTGTGCAGGGTTATGCAGTGAAAAAGGTTGGGAAACACTGATAGGGTACAATTATTTCCATTACTCTGTATTTGAATAATTCTTAGTTACGTCTCTTGATTAAAAAGTTACATGTTGCCAACAATGATTTCTTTATGTCCGAGTCCAGTTAAAAATTTTTATTGAGGTTTTTAAATTTTACTTTTTATTTTCTTTAACTTACGTTTTATTTCCTTCCCAAATCTCCTTGGCCCAGCGCCTAACAGGGAAATGTCACTGCAAAAGCATAAACCTTTCATTACAAAATTGTGGCACCAGCTTCACATACTAAATTACTGCTGTAACAAATAAGTATCAGGAGGTAAAAATCTGGAGGAATCCCCTTGTTTCCCTGCTTCCCAAGTAGCTAACTCTGATTTGAGGAAGAAAGGCCACGCTCTGAGAGTCTAGGGAGGTGACAGTAATTGCAGCTCCTGGCCATTGGGTGTCTCAGTCTTGAGACTGAGCCTTACTTACCCAGCCAGCTTGGTCCTGTTTTTGTGCTCAGTCTCCCCTCCCAGGCTTAGCTCATCCCTCCAGTTCCTGAGAAGACTTTCATCCAAATCTTATCCATCTTCCAAGGACTCTCCTGTGCACTCCTTCCTCCCCATGGATTTGTTACCAGTGCCTCGTTGAGCCCAGAACAGTGCCTGACACGTGGCAGGTGCCCAGGCAGCGTCTGGGGAAGGGGACCAACTGTTCCAGCCCACACTCCTCTTTCTTTTTCTTAACTCTCTTTACTTACTGTCCTTGCCACACACTCACACACACACTCAGCTGTCTACTTTGTTTGTGGCGAGTGTGTGTGCACATACACGTAATCACTCTGGCCAAATGTCAAGCTCCTGCAGGCAAGCCTGTAAGTCATGCTTCCTAGCTTCCTCTGCTGCACAGGTGCTCACGGACCCTCGTGTTAGCTGCGCTCTCCTTTCCCCCAGTTGCCACTAGACAATTAGAAGCACCCAGGCTTGCCTCAAGCAAGCGATTATAGTGGTTGCCCTTAAGAGTCATGTTAGGGGCTAAAGTATTGGGACAGAAGATGAGGGGACCTGGGACGAGAGAAGGTACATACTTGACCTTGAGTGGACACTGAACCACTTTTACCCAGAGTGAGTGGGGAAAAGTACAAATGGCGGGACTAATTTTATTTTTACGTATGTATATGGCGTGATGGCTCTGGAGCTGCACTGTCCTCCACAGTAGCTGCTGGACACAGGGCGGCTATTTGAGTTTAAATTAATAAAACATTCAGCTCCTCAGTCACACTGGCTCCCTATGGCTAGTGGCCACTGGGTTAAACAGCACAGATACAGAACATCTCCATCATCACGGAAAATTCTGTAGCACAGCCGTGTGTCAAGAGTGCTAACATGAACATTTTAGAATCCAGAATAATGAATTCCCATCATGAGGCTAAAAGCAGACATGCAGAATATATCGTAGTGCAAACGATGACGAGTATTTCGGGTGAGATGAGAAGGTTGAGGACCTAATTCCAGGATTCTAAGTTCTTTAAGTCTCCTGCGTTCTTTACAGCATTCACTGTCCCTACTATGTAGTCCCAAAAGAGTGACAACTTGAGGATGAGGTTCCAAAACTTGTGTGATTGACAAGCTTTGGGAAATGTGAATGCACATGGATTTAGCACACAGCCTCTAGACATGTACGTGAAGGTTAATTCGGCTGCTGGAGATGTCTTTGAACAAGCTTTTTAAGTCAATTGCATTAGTAAATAATTAGAAGGTGTTATTTTAAAAACTTCAGCAACGCTATGGAGGCTTCTTTTTAAATATGTCATAATAATGAAAAAAGTTGTCTTCCAACAGTGCTGTCCTCAAAGACAAGTGTGGTTATATGGAAACAGCATGTTTGGAGAGATTGCTCTAATTAATAGCAGTGAGTGTTTGTAGCAGCCAGAATTCCATGGATGACCCCCCTGCCCAATGACTTTGTATATCCTAACCCTTTGAGTGTGTGTGGAACCTGTGAGTATGATCCATAATTACGTTGTACAGCAAAAAGGAGATTATCTGGGGACAGCTAATCTAATCAGGTGAGCGCTTTAAAAGCAGAGTTTTCTCAGGCTGTCAGCAGAAGTCAGATTCAAAGCAGGACTTGCGGCACCATGGCTAGTTTAAGATGGAGGCGGCCGCATGAGAAGGAATGCAGATGGTCTTAAGCTGAGAGGCCCCAGCGGACAGCCAAGAGAATGGAAACTGCAGTCCTGCAGCCACAGGAACTGAACTCAGCCACCGACCGGAAGGAGTGTGCAGGTGGACTCTCCTCCAGCAGCTAAGAGCTCAGCCCCACCAACACCGGATTTCAGCCATGTGAATCTCTAAGCAGAGAGCTCAGTCCTGCCTGCCTGGACTTCTGGCCTACAGAGCTGTGAGATAATAAATGGGTGTTGTTTTACGCTTTTAAATTTGCCGTGATTTTATGCAGCAATAGAAAATGAACACGATATTTAAAAGAGGTGAAGCGGAGAAGGCTTCCTACTTGATTCCCTCTGGTATGTTGGGTATTTCTTGATAAACTTATTGAATAAAGTCTTGCACTAGCAGATCATATACACAGGCCTCATCTGGGATTCTCTCCCAGAGACCTCAGTTAATCCTCTTTGGCAGGTTGTTGGCAAAAACTTGCAGCACCTTTGTAGCGTTTCATGAAGGAACCGCTAGCGTGAGATTGCAGGAGCAGGATCCAGTGAGTAAGGAATCTTTTTCCTGGAATAGGTGTCACTTTATGTTGATTTAGCCTGCTCTGAGCCTGTCAGTTATTTAAGAATGAGGAACAGTGATATTTTAAGACATTAAGAGAAAAAAAATATTTATGCTTTTATGTAGAGACCAAATAATCTACTCTGTATTGAAGGACTTTTTTTTTTTTTTAACCAAAATTTATAGTCTAAGCACAGATCAAATCCTATACGTGCTGACCAAATTTTTGTACTTAGGGAATACTTTTCAAAATGCTTCTCTGCTTCCAAGCCATTAATTGCTAATGAAGTTTAATTTTGGTTTGTCCACTACTTTTTGTGCTTCTTTTACTATATTGCTGTAGGCTTGATGTAAGAAAAGTTGAGCTAAACGATAGAAAATGAGAGGCTAACATTATTGAAAGGTCAGAAATTTGAGTCATAATCATATCTGAGGTCCTAAGAGAACTTTGACATCTGATCTCTTTAAAGAAAAGGAGACTTTTCAAAGCTATGTAGCAGTGTTTATAGTGTATGAAATTTAGTTTGATAGTTGTAAATTATTACTCCTAACAGATATCTGCCATGATAACTAACATGCTTACTTCTCTTCAATGCATGTGAACCTACAGTGCTCAAGAGGCCACTACTACAGTATTACTGAAAAACCACAACAAAAGATTTGTTTATACATATAGACATACCCATATCATCAATGCTTATACAGAAACTCTTCTCTTCTTACCTGAAACACGTGCTTCACCTGTTTGGGCACTAGCTACAGCATTTCCAGAGGAACAAACAAGAAAGAGCTGGCACTCCAGTTATGTGTGAGTTGAGAATTTAGATGTCGTTCAAAAACGTGAACTGAATGTTGAATGGGAAACACTTTGTGCGGAAAAATGTTAGGAAGGGTGGTGCTAAAATTGTTCGAAACTAAGGATTGTGTGTTGTGGGGAACATTCAGTACTCTTGGACACTAGGGAAGCTGTTTAATGTGTCACTTGCTCCTAGTAGCTTCATGGTGTTAGTAATTAGCAAACTGCCCTGGAATCAAAGGTTTGGTATTTTAGTTTGATTAGCATTCCATTATTTATTTGAAATACTCAGTGTTGGCTGAAATTGGGTGAAAATACCTTTTGAAGACATAGTCTCTGAGCCTTAAGAATGGTGGATGTCGACAGCACTTTAAGGTGTACTGCCAGCACAGTTGACACTTTCCACTCCAGTGTGGACAGTCGCATTTTCTAAGACAGACTTAGAAATCAGCTGATTAAACTGTAACAGCTGTTTCATTTATGGAATGAAAAACGGAAGCATTTCTCCTTGAGAACAAACTTTGTTTGGAAAGGTTGTCTTTGTAATTGCGGTGTTTCTGGAAGCACCCCTGGGAGAAGCTGCCTGAGGAACTGCTTTACCAGGTTGAACCAGATGTTTTTTCTCCGTAAATGTATTGTACATATTTTCCTTACAATGTCTCCATTGCTTGAATGGGTAATCTCTGTAGTAATATTTTAGGTACCTGTTGGATTTTTAAAGGCAGATTATTTATTTTCAAATTTGCTGCTATAACTGAAAACCTGATAACTAGTCCTGTTGACTGTGCCTTTCATCACTGTTTCTCTGTGCCACAACCGTTCATGTGTATTTGAGATAAAGAAGTTTAAAAAGCCATGTTGAATTCAAGACTCCTAATATAAATAAACAGGTAAAAACTTCATGGGTACCAAGCTTTTTTTATTATTAGTTTTGCTTAACACTGATATAATAATAGTTTACTGGTACTGTTTTCAGTTAGAAAACAGGCGTGGATTTGATATGTGGGTTTTGGAAAGTCTTTTAAAAAAGAAAAGCAGACTGGTGTTAAGACTGTGATTATCAGTGTCATGCAGGTGTTCACTCAGACCCTGAGTATGCTACTATACAGTCCCTGGAGTAAGAGTAGCCTCCGGGGACCTCTTCGATCTACTGTATTTTGTTTGTTGGGTAATTTTTTTTTTTTTGCATGAACAATGGCTGTTAATGATATTTGGAGCCTGTAGTACAGTGATTCCTATTTGAATTACAAGTAGAGGCTTTTGAAGGTTACACTAGGATCCTGTGACTTATATAAAAGTTTAAAATGCAGCCCATTAGAAATGGGGCTGGACTTTGTACCTTGTCAGTAACAGTGGGGGAGGGGAGAAGGGGAAACATTACCATGTTCTCCAAATGGATACTTTCAAAAATAATTCATATTAAAAAGTTTTACCTTTCTCTTTTCCGCATGCCCTTAGTACTTTGCATATATTCTCTGTGCAGAATAAAATACATGCTTTAGTTTAAAAAATATTTATTATAGAAATGTACATTTAATTAGTTTTAAGGAACGTACTAGATAACGGTGTTAGCATATATATTTCTTCAAATTTGCAAACTTTACATCTTTAAGATATCTACAACGATAGTTTATTTACAAGTTTCACAAGAAATCACCTCACCAGTACTGTTGACGCACCTAAGATGTAAGAGGCTCCCTGTTTCACTTCACTCTGTACTTGTAGAAGGAGCACAGTGTGTGGGTGAAGTTCCAGCCCAGCGCTAGTGACAGTCCGTAGAGCAGGATGAGAGGTGCAAACGGGTAAAGAAGAATCACTGTGTTTTTCAGAAACGGCAGTGCTGGAAAAGGAGCAAACCCACATGCGTTGGTGGGAAAAGTAAAGGACTAGTAAATGAGCGTTCTGGAAGACGGCTTCCCCCACAGCACGACGGGCCGAGCAGGCAACACGTACTGTGAATCTTACTGAAGCATCTTAATGACGATGCTATATTGCAGCCAGAGCAATATTACTACTCCTGTGTGTTATTTCCTTCTCATTCATGGCTGTGAAGAAACCGAGCAGAGGTTTCTCAGCACAGAGGCTGAATGAGAAGCAAATCCAGGACTGAGGTTAAGAGTGAGGGTCAAACATCACCAATATTAATGGACACAGTGGTGAATTGAAACCTGTGATGCTTCAGAAGCCTCCCATCCTAACGTACCAACAGAGATGGATGATGTTATAGGAAAAAACCCAACTCTCAGCTGTTTGCGATTTCCCAACGGGGAGAAAGCATTACACGTCCACTTTGAGAAGGTGAGATCTCAACTAGTATCCCAGACTTTAGGAAAGAACTGAAACTCTCACATATAAAATCCACCCTCAGATATCCGTGTTTGTTTCTTGCTCATGGCTTGGTTAGTGGGTCCCTACCCCGTGCATTCTAACCTAAATATTTCTCATACAAGTAGTCCTCAAACTGAAACTGAGCTGTGCTCAAAGAATCTTCTAAATCACAGGGAGTTACCAGGAGAGTGATGCAAAATCCACTTTGAGAAACCATAACGTGGCAGTGTGCTAATGACATTTTAAAACTTTCTCAAAACGTGAAAATTCATTAGAAGCCTAAATATAACATGTCACAAACATTTCCCCTGAACTAGAGAAAGGACTCCCAATGCCCCAAACAAGGTATTACAATGTGGGTGGCAGGGGCGTTTCAGTGGTTCCTGGCAAAGCCAAGGGGACGAGCGTGGGAAGCTCTCACCATTGGAGCCAGTCACATGTGAGTTCAAGTGGCTTGTTTTTACAGTAAGAGCCTGATCATCTAGAGTGACAAGAAAGGAAGGGCTAAGAATATAATGCTAACAAATCATAAGTAAGGTCTCTAGATTTAATCTAACTCTATTTAGTAGTGATTGTTTCTTAACATACATGAAGAATAATGTCAATATGGTTCTCATTCATACTATGAAAAATGAATCGACAGCAGGATGTAACAATGAATTCACAAACGTCCTGAGCTCAGCAGAAGCTGGGCCCGATCTTCTGCGATTATCTACAGAACCTCTCATCCCTAAGCTTCCCCAGTCCAGCAGGTGGCCTGGCACCTGGCCTTAGGCCCAGACTGCTGAGCAGGCACTGCTGCCGTTGACGCGTAACCACCTCTGCACCCCTGGGCGCTCCCCTGCTCCTGAGCCCCACGATCTCCCTGTTGACAGGTGAACTTTGTGTACTGTGGCTTGGGTACAGTATATGAATTGTGAGCAGGGTTCATCTATTTTAAACACAGATGTTTACAAAATAAAGAGTATTTCAAAGCTCCCCCAGCCCACAATCATAAAACAGAAAATGAGGCAAAGGTTTTAAACGTGCTCACACCTTGGACCCAACCCTTTCCTCACTCTGACTGCCGGTAACCCAGAACCCAAAAGCCTCGGAGAAAAGGAAGAGGAAACTGAGTGGGTTTCCTGCCAGTAACTTGGACAGCATCAATATGGTTTAACGTGGTTCCTTGAAATTATAAAATTTGTTATATACCAGCTATGCCACCTGCTAGCTGCGTGACCATGGGTAAGTTACTTAATCTCTCTGTGCCTGTTTCCTCATTTGAAAAATGGGGACAAGTAAAGCTGTACCATGTATCTGTAAAGATTAAATGGGAGAATTCCTAAAACACCTGGGACAGTGCCTGTAAGAGCTCCATGAAAGTAAGCTAATTGAATTACTGCTGCAACTTTTCCCCTCCCGTTGTGTTGTCAATCAACCAAAAAATGCAATTACTTACCACTGTATCCTAGGAAAGTTACGTAGATGTAGTAGCCAACTGCAACCAACCATAAGGTATTTCCAACTAAATATCCAATAAATGTGTCCGTTAGGATGACATCTGCGGAAGAGACGCATACAATGAATCTCTTTTCAGTGGGTACAATGAAGACTTTTTGATAATGTGTTGAGAAGTAACTGCTACTTACGGTTGATGAAAAAAAGCTGGATAAAATGCAGAATGACGAGGAGAGGGTAAAAAGCGTTCAGATGCACATCGAAGGCATAGCCCCACTCCACATCATAGTCTCTGCTCTGCCGTTTCACTAAATACTTGTTAGAGATAAACCTGAAAAATTAACATTTATTTCATAGTACAATAAAATTAATTATGAATATTTACCGACTACCTTCTATGTCCCAAGCTTTATTCCGGACATTTGGAGATACAGCGGTAAACCAAACAAATTTCTGCCTTCAATCTCGGGGGAGTAGTCTGACAACAATACAAATAGCTGTCAGATGGTCCCATGGAGAAAAACAGAGCAGTACAGAAAGACAGAGAATACAAAGTTGAAATGTTACATATGATGATGGTCATGAGAGAGTGACATCTGGGTAAAGTCCCAAGGGCAGTGATGGGAATCCCCCGGGGCAGAGCATTCCAGGCGGAGGGGAGTCCAAGCACAGAGGTGGGGGGGGGGTACAGGGAGGTGGCAGAGGGCCCAGCAGGCTTGAGGAGTGCGGGAGGGGCGCAGAGTGCCTGGGACAAGTGAGAAGATACACAGGAAATGGAATCCGAAAACAAACGGGAGCCGGACCTTATAGAGCCTGTGGCCACTGTCAGACCTTTGGGCTTTTACTCTTGGTGGAATAAGAAGTCACTGTGGAGTTCTAAGAACGTCCGACTTACTGTACTGACAGGGTTCCTCTGGCTGCCGGTCTGAGAAGAGACTCTGGGGACAAGAGTGGAAGCAGAGAGGCAGATGGGAGGCTGCTGCAAGCAGGAGATGAACAGGGTGGCAGCAGCGGAGGTGCTGACATGGGGATATATTACCGCTGGAAGGCAGAGCCAATAGGACTAGATGTACTAGATAGACTAGTGCTAGACTTGAGTGCTAGGGTACAAAAAAAAAAGATCAGTCAAGGACGACTGAGAGATTCTGGCCTTAAACAAACGGAAGACTGAGGTGCGAGGTGGGGATGCCTGTCAGTCTGGAGTAAGAGGTAGAGAAGGTCTAGAGTTTAGAGGAGAGGTCCAAACTGCGGATATAACCTCATCAGTGTGTAGATGATATTAAAAGCCACGAACCCAAATGTGATCACCCAAAGAGTGAACGCAGAGAACAGGTCCAAGGCCTAGGACCTGGGTCTCCCCCGTGGAAAGGTCAGGGAGTCAGGAGGAACCAGTAAGGAGAGAGGGGCCAACGGTGTCTCCGGCCACAGGAACAATCACTCAGCTGGTGTCTCTGTTCCACAGCGTGGCCTAATCGTTCCGTTAAATGACGAACGAACGAGAAGACAGACATCCAGGTAACAGAAAGACAGATTGTCAAAGGAAAAGAACAATAAAGATCATTGTATTATAAACACAGCTGTGGAAATTCAGTGGACTCTTCCACATGTGATTTGATTTTGAGGATACCGTTAAGAAAATGCTATGTCTAGTGGAAATAAAAATAGAAAAAAGAAAGAAACAAGAGGGAGAAGGTGTTACAGTACTAATAAAGCAGTCCTGTACTCAGTTACCTGAAAGCGGCAAAACAATAGTGCTCTGATAGAGCAAACGAGCTCACCAGAACACCTTCCACTTGAGCTGAGAACCTGTGCCATTCAAATGAATGGAATAAGCATCTAGCCCACTACTCAAGTTCCCACTCTGGGGTCCTGCTACTGCCCCTACCTCTCTGCTTAGCCCCTGAATGGCTGCTTTCCAGGCTTCCGGCCTCCTTCCGAGTCTCACCCCTAGAACATGGACACGCCTTCTGAGAGAGCTCAAAGACAGCTGTCGTGCTCCTCTCCCACCTCCATATTAATAATGCCAGTCATGTCTTCATCTCGGCCAGTTGCAGCTTCCTAGTCACCTACCCCAGGGGCCAATGAACCTTCACTTCACTATCAACAAACCTCCTGAACTCAACATGTCCAACATGGAATGCTTCACTTGCACCGGCCACTGACTGCTGAGCCCCAAACTCCCAGGTCATCCCAGAGGCCCCGGGTCCTGCTCTTCCCTCCCCTCATCTACTTCTGTGACACCGCAGCAGCCCTGGCCTCCTCTGCTCCAGTGCAGACCCCACGACTGTATCCAGCCTAGCCACTCTCTCCAGCTCCTCCGTCTCCACTGCCATAGAGAGGATCTTTCCTGAAGTGTGAACTGGATTGCATTTCTGACTTCAAAGCCTCCAAGCTCCCCACCGCTCCCCCTCCCTCCTACTCCCACATGCAGCCTATGAGCTGAAGTCCAGTTCTTTTCTCCAAATTGCATTTAGGGCCAACTTCTCTATTCCCATCTCCTCCGCAGCCATGCAGTGCCCCCCATGCTCCCATACCTGGCACGCTGTTCCACACCTCTCTGCCTTCACACTTGGTGCCAGGAACCAGCTACCGCATCTGCCCAAATGCCTCCTCATGCTGGCTTCTGTGGCACCCCTGGCGTGACTGGAGTCACGCGTGATTTCTATTTCTGGTTCTTCACACGATTCACAGCACAATGTAGGTTCTCAAAAATATACTGAGTCCTTCTCCAATGAACTCAAACTATGATACAGACTCACACTAAAGGTACTAAACTCCCGGCTTCTGTGACCCTCCAGATCGCAGAAACGCAATGCATTCAAGGCAGAATGCCGGCTACAAACTATTTGTCTGAAAGCCTTATTTATTGAAATTTTTTTGCCTAGCATGTTTCCCTTGGATATCTTGATAATGAATATGTGACTTACGTTGGTTAGCAGTATTCTTTTTAGGCCAGATTTTAGAATCTTAGGTTAATGATGCATTGCATTTTCCAACTACCTAGCACATACAAGACCTGTACTGGACTAGTCATAAATTACAAAGCAAAATAACAGGTTGGTATCATCAGAGGTTAGCGTCTCAGAATCTTGCTTAAAATGTTAACAGCTACCATTTATTGAGCACAGACTATATGCCAAGTGCTTTTCATACCACAATCTTTTCAAATACCTCATAAATAGATAATCAACTCCATCTTCCAAAAGAGAAGACTGGAGCTAAGAAGTGCACAGTAAATGACTGAGTTGGCATTTGAACCCAGGTCTCTCTGTGACTCAGGTTCCAGTGTTTTCTCTGACATACGACCACCACCACCACCGGCCCCCTGCTGAGCTCACCCACACATCCACCCCTTCCGCCAGCCCCACAGGAGCACTGATCAGGGAGAAGGCTGAAAAACCAAACACCAGATTTATACTCAGTATACTACTGTTGGTACAGCAAACCCAAAGTCAGACTGAGAACCCAGTCAATAAGACCCACGTGTGTGGCTCAGAAGAAAGACACCAAAATTTTAACCAAAACAATCCTTTTTCAGGTGTACTTCATTTCATGTCAAAGATGCAAAGTAAGATTCCATAATATAACCCTCTGCATCTTATAACTCTGGAAGTGACCCACTGGCAAAGGCAGAATAGTGTACCGTCACCCAGACAGCTTAAGCAGAACTGGCTAACTGCATAATATTTTTGCAAAATCAAAATTTTTGTTAATACGACACAATCATTACTTCAATTCACTTATTTGCTGTGCTTTGACACAGCAGACCATCCCCTTAGAGTATTTTCTGATGTAGGTACCAACACAGGAGGGCAAGGTATATTAATCCTGGCAGCCAAAATCGATGCTTTCAGTTCATCTATCTTGTTTCAATTTCCATCACCTACTCTCTGAAGCAAGCAAATGGAGGCTCTACAGTAGCATCTGAAGAACCAAAGTTAACCGTACTTACCACATTAAGGTTGATATGAGAAGGCCGACGCCTACACAGTCTATGAATACAACCCAAAGGAGCAGCTTTATCGTCTCAAAAAATCCCATGTCCAGCACAAAGCCAAATCCTATAGTGGACACTGAAAGAAAGATTTACAAGATGTATTCAGGCACTCTGCTAGATTCTAGGGGTAAAGGGCATGGTCTCTGCCTTTCAGATGCCCACTCTAGTGTGGGAGACAGGTACGTAAACCCCAAAGGTGTGTTAAATGTAATTGATTAAGAAATGCAGACCACCTTGGAACACAGAACTACCACTGAGATATCTGAAGTTTACTGAGGAGGCCCCCATCCGTCTGTGGTTCACCAGGGTAGCCCCAGCATTCAGAACACAGCAGCACTCACACCCTAAAGACGGCTCAGACCCTTTCACTGCACTATTGAACTAAAAGCAGTTTCTCAAGTTCACATTGGTACTTTCAGAACTCTCATTCTGGACTGGCCTGATGGTGAAATGCAATTTCCAACCTCGGGAGTCCTTTTTCACAGTAAGTTTGCATCTGGGTATCAATTTATTTGTCATGGTAGTTAAAAGACATGGAGTGACTCTGTCCTCTGCTTTTGAAAGTTCTGAGGAAACAGTTGACTCTGGCACCTGCTTGGGACTTTTAAAATCAGGAAGAATACCACCTTCTTCCCTGTGAGGAGATTTCTGGAGGCTTCAGAGAGGAAGAAAACAGCTGCAGAGATCCCCAAATTGTGACCCACAACATGCTGATAACAAAAGATTCTCCAAATGACAAGCCCAACCTGAAATGCTCATTTATTCTTCAACTCTCCTGCAGACAGACACTTACCACAGAGCCAGAGACTTAACAGGACCAAGAAAGCAGGGTCATCTCTGGCCCACTGATCCTTTGTCTGCTTCCGGTAATGAAAGTTTCTATAAACTCTCTGTGGGGAAGTGAACAGGTAGAGCATCTGCCAGGCAGCAAACTCAAAGTCCATCTGCCGGAAACGAAAAAGCCTCCTCAGGTATTTGTAGCGTTTTGCTCCAGCTGTGTGTCTGGCCGCATCCCTGGAACTCAATACCCCGTTCCCCTGCACTGGGGAATTCACTGAAATACTCGGTAACATCTTCCTAGATGGACGAAGAAAAAAAAATTCTATTCCAAGTCATCAAAGAAACTGTCAGCTACTAGCACCCCTCTTGTGAGTTATGAGAGAAGTCACCTTACATGTCGGCTCCAATCCCTGCGTAGAGTCAGGGCTCAAAAGCGAGTGGAGTTGGTTCTGAGGCTGCAGAAATGATCACTGCACTTCAGGCAAGGGCTACCCCACGCCCTTCTGAACCTTCATAAGAACACTTTCATAGGGTCCACATTTTCCCCACACTTCACTTCCCTCAATCCTCAGCTTCCCCCTTCCCCCCCACTCCCCGGCAGGAGCAGTGATACTGATGGAGCCAAAATTTGCACTCAGGCAGTCTGGCTCAAAACTCCACCTGTCATGTGGGCTCTCGACCATCAAGACCTTAAGAGAAAGCCTTTGCTGAAGCCAAACTGAAACGATGTTCCCGACGAGGTAAAATAAATGGCCTATCTCACAGGTCCATCAGCGCATGACCAGCAAGCAACTCGTTCATGACTATGTGATGTAAAAACAAAGCAGAACTCAAATGCAGTGTTTTACTTCCTGACTAGTTCAGCAGCGGAACGACAGCGTGGGAGTTCTGGTCCAACCAGTCTGAAGCCAGGGGAGCGCCGGTCACCGTCCGGCCCCCACACCCCGCCCCGGCAGCCCAGTGTCTGGCTCCACTCCCCAGGCCTCCTCCGGGACGCCGGCGGCGCTTCCCGGGCCCTACGGCTCCCCGCCGGCCCGGGGCCTCGGGTAGGGCGGCCAGATTTAGCATAAAAACACAGGACGCCCAGTTACAACTGAATCTCAGATACAAGAGTAATTTTTAATATCAGCAGGTTCGAAACACTGCGTGGGACATACGCATACGAAAACATTCTTCGCTGGTATCTGAAATTCAACTGTAACCAGCCCCACTGAATGTGTCTGGCAGCCCCGCCGCAGGCCGAGCACCCGAACCCGGGCGCGGTCACTCCAGGGCCGGGTGACGTGGGGCCGCGAGTTGCCGTTGGAAACGGCCCCCGGGTGAGCCCGAGTCGCGCGCAGACAGGGCGGTCGGCAGGCCTCACCTGGAGCCCCGCGGCGGCCTCCACCGGCTCCAAACTGACCCGCCACCGCCGCACAGCTGCCGAGCCCAGCTGCCGCGGGGCCAACTTCCCTCCCAACAACGTCGTCGGCGCTGGGGGCGCGGCGCGGTGCGTCACGTGACCCACTTCCGCCGCGCGCTCGGCCGCCCGGGCCCCGAGGTCCGCCCCGCGCCCGCCGGAAGTGGTGGCTGCGGCTTCCGGTTCCGCCCGCCGCGGCGGCGCTGGCGTCCCGTCAAGTCGGGACCGTCGCGGAGTGGAGCGGGTCTGGATAGCAGCTGGCGGAAGGCGCAGTCATGCCCCGCTATTACGAGGACAAGCCGGAGGGCGGCGCGTGCGCGGGCTTGAAGGAGGACCTCGGCGCGTGCCTGCTGCAGTCGGACTGCGTGCTCCAGGTAGCGCGGCCGGGCGCTCGGGTGACCGACGCCCGAAGCGGGGAGGCGGGGCCGGCGGAGGGCTCTCGGCCGGCCGCGGTGATAGTCAAGAGAAGTGCCTTGGAGTTCGCCGTCCTGGGTGTCGAACGCAGCTCCAACATAATGAATTTGGGCGCATCCACTGTCAGAGCCTCATTTCCCAGGTGGTGTGAAATTGGAGAGAACGGTGCCGCCCTGTTGGGTTTTTGTAAAGGTTAAACCATTTCGGGTCGAGAAACACGGAATGCTGCCACTCTGCTAGGTTCTGGAGGCATAAAGGAGAATAAGAAAGGTTTCTTGAGCCCTAGAAAATGAGAATCAGTAAATTAGCAGGTAATTACATGAACCTGGCACACTGTATTGCCTAGTAAATTCTCCTTTCTGTGTTCAGTGGTGGCTGAATAGATTCTCTGGCTTCCCTGTGTTGGTTTGAACGTGTTGCTGAGTTGAGTTCTGTGCATTCCTGCGTAAGTTGTAAATGAGGCAGCTCTTTATTTTCGCCACTTTGTATCTTGCTCCCCCTACCGTGGATCTTGTGGTTTTACGTGCTGTGATGGGAGCTATTGCTCTCCTGTTTTTCCCTCACTACAGCCCCAGGTCTTCTCAGGAGCCATTGTGAATGCAGAGAGGTTCAAAGTCGACTGGGGAACCTGGGTTCTGGCCTTGAACCCAACCAAAGCACAAGTACCTTTTCCGCTCACCAAGGCCTGATGAGAGGGCAATCCGTTGGGTGCAATTATTTTTGCATTCGGAGATGTAATTTCAGAAAGTTGCCTTTATTTCAAAGAAAAGTCAACTACGCGAAAATGGACATCAACCATGAGGCTATATTGGTGTTTCTGCTGATTCATGTTTTACATTTGGTTCACTGTTTTTGGCAAGGGCTGTGTAAGCATTGAGTAAATACTTGTTTTATGAGTAGAGGAGCAAAATGCTTCGGGCACCCAGTGGAGAGCAACTGATTTTGCTTGAGAATTTGGAAACTTCTCACAGGAGGAGGTAACATTTGCTCTGAGTCTTAAAGTTTGAGTAGTAGTTTATCAAGTAAAGGAGTGGAGGCTGTAGTGTTTGTGGGGAGAATCTGAAAGAACACGTGCAGAATCATGGAGATGTGGCAGGCCCACGAGAAGCTGGTGCCCTGCTGGGCTGGAGGAAGGGGAATGTGCCGGAAGGCTTGAGAGGACGGTTGCCATGGGTGACGGGTGTCACAGTGAGCAGCTCTGGCACAGAGTAGGACTGAGGAAAGAAACTCTGGAAGTGGAAGAGAATACTGGTGGCAAGGAGAACACCAAATTGGTTTTTTGCAGTGATTGATTGATTTAGCAAACATTTGAGTGCCAGGTCTGATTGAGGGGACATACAGATGAATGGGACACATTGTAGAAATTGGATCTCTGGGAAGCTCGGAAGGTGTAGGCAGACGTAATGACCCGGACACATTGCACGGATGTTGCTTTCCCCCACTGAGTATGTGGCCTTTTTGTTGCTGAATTTGGTCAACTAGGAAAACGTGGTGTTTTCATATAGTCTCTTAAATAGAAGTGCATTGACAGATTGTGTTAAATTCATCCTGAATGGTCACTTCAACTGGACTATAAAATGGCAATACTGAGGCAAAACATTGAGTTATGCAAATCCGGGCGGATATCCTACCTTCTCGGATGGTGTCACTAGCCCACCCCTCTAGCCCACCCCTCCCCACTAGGAACTCAAGACCAAGGGGAGTTCTGCTGAGGTATATGCCTGCTGTGTATGGCCACCTCATTTATGATAAGGTTTTTGATTCCTCAGCTCCTTGAATAAAGAAATTAATCTGATCTTTTGGCAGATGATGCTATAGTCTCTCCTTGCCAATCTTTAACCCACCTGCAAAGCTGCTAGACTTGACTTTAGGGAGGAATTAAACATAAAATACTTAGTTCTGGGGCTGCACTGAGAGATAGCCAAGGAACTGTAGGGGCTCAGAGAAACTCAGGGTAATGGTGAAAAGGATGTAAACTCTGGTGGGGCTGGAGAAGAGAAACAAGGAAAACGCAGATTCAAAAGGCATCTCTTGGATAAACTTCTTAGGATTCTGACTCCTGGGAGTTGAAACTGTGCCCAAGGAACTCAATTACAAGTTATCTCCCTTGTGTCTCTTAACAGCTTCCAGACCTGCTGACTTTTCATCAGAATCACCTGGAGATGGAGGTGGAGAGCTTAAAAGTACAGATTCCACTGCTCTCCCCATCTCCCTTGTAAATTAAAAGCATCTCAGGTTGATTCTTGGATACAGCCATGTTTGGGAATCACCAGTCTTGACCTCAGAAGGCAAATAAGCTTGGGAGTGTCTTAGTTGGGTTATAGGTTCAGACGAATATTACAGAGACCCAGAATAACAGTGGCTTAAAAGAGAGAATTCTCTATCTTGTTTGCCTATAAGTAGGGTCTAGTCTGATCCTCTCTGTCTTCCATGGACCTAAGCACTGTTGATTGGTGGTGTCAGGTGCTGTGATGGGAGTTAGGATGTTACTCTCCCACTCATGGTCCAGGACTGCCTTGCTTCCACATCATCAGGCCTAGTAACATGGGGGAGGAAAGTGGGGCAAGCCACTTTCCATTACAGACCAACCTAGAAGTTTTACATTTCAGTTCCCTGCATATTCCATTGGCTAGAACTTAGTCACATGACCATACCCAGCTGCAAGGTGGCTGGGAAATCTAGCTCAGCCATATGCCCCACTCAAAAGGAAGAGTGAATATTAAGGGGGCAATTAGCAATCTGCCATTAGGGGTGGAGGTGGAGGAAGATGAAGTAATATTTCTCTCTTAAGTGTAGTATCTAGATGGATCTTCCCAGTAGGCAGTTGGCAGTATGGGTTGAAAGCTTGTGAAAAAGATGGCATCTCAGATACGGTTTGGGGAAGCATCAGTTTATAAATTACAGTCTTTTTTTTTTTGAAATTATAGTCCCCTTGTTATTTATTTATTTTTTTGAGGTACGTGGACCTCTCACTGTTGTGGCCTCTCCTGTTGCGGAGCACAGGTTCCAGACGCGCAGGCTCAGCGGCCATGGCTCATAGGCCCAGCCGCTCCGCGGCACGTGGGATCTTCCCAGACCGGGGCACGAACCCGTGTCCCCTGCATCAGCAGGCGGACTCTCAACCACTGCGCCACCAGGGAAGCCCCAGTCTTTTGTATAGTTATAGTCTTTTATCTCTATGTTGTTCATGTGGGCAACCTCATTACAGAGTTTGAGGGAGGAACATTATAGTGCAGAGAAGCTTGCTACTCTGTTCTGGTTCACTTTTGAGATTCACTGATGTAGATGACAATTCAAATCTAGGGTCCAACAGACATAAAGTCTGGAATGTGGCCAGGATTCCTGGGGATCAGGAATGCCATAGATGTAGTACCGTGTAGCTTTTTTCACAGTAAAAACTAGGAGTGTGACTGCAACTTGCAAAATAAAGGTTTTGGAGAGTGATTGCAGTGGTGGAGTCGGGGTGTCAAAATCTGCTTGAGGGGAAATCCTTGATAATGAAGAGCAGGTGAAATTGAAGTTACACCAGAGCTTTCTACTTAAGTAGTACTCTAGCCGACCTCATTAACATCTTTCTGAAATGTTGAGAACCAGCACTAAAGCTGTTCAGACTTTAGGGCACCTAATTGGGGCTGTTTGAGCGTTTAAAGTTAACATGGAACAGGGTCATTTTTACTCTCAGACAAAATTGCTTGATTCATTTTGCATTGGAATTCACTTCGAGTTGGAAGATTTCACGATCTTCCTTTATATCGTGAAGTACTGCATAAAGGTAAAGTTTATGAGCAGTATATGATTTATTTATTATTTCTTTAACAGTAATAAAATGTAAGGTTTTGATTTTTTCCCTTGTGAATTGCAAGTTAGTTTAATGTCATTAAACCTCAGGTGATTCAGAAAATTCAAGTTCAGTCTCCTTTTTCCAGATGTTGTTTTATGCATTTACAGTCCTGGGAAACGGGAACCCCCTCAGCACCTTTCCCACCCCCCTCCCCCTTCCCCGTTACCTCCCCCACTTTGTGACTTGCTCACACTGCCAGTGAACATTAGCATGTGTATACCTTCTCCTACCTGCTGTTTGAAGCTCTGTGTAGACAGGAATATTTTGTATTTACTTTTTAACCTCCTGCTAAACTGATGTAGGACAGTTCTGAATTTTTTTTTTAATAAATTAGGCCTTGTGAGTGTTTAGTTACTAGATAAATTAGTAGGGTAGGGGGTTCAAAAAGAAATTTTGCAGTGGTTAAATTTTAATCTTGCTTCTTTGAGTTGTGAAATACACTTTCTGTAGATGCTTTTGTGTCCAATATATTTAAGTGCCTTTGTGTTCAATTTATGGCAGAAAATTTGTTCAAAATATTTTAAGATAATGAAGATATGATAATGAAGTCATTTCTATCCCATGTTTACCTACTAAAATACTACTAAATTTTAGCTCTTAATCTAGTTTTGCAGTTACTTTTTGTCAAGTGTGATTTTTAAAGTCTTACTTGTTAAGAGTCAGAAATAAGCACTTCCCTTGTGAATGTGTTCTTGTAGCACTGTCCTGTCTTGATGGCAGAAAGGGAATGGTTTAATCCATTTTTCTTAAGCTCTTATGAGCTTTCACTGCTTAAAGACCAGTTAATTTCACACTGGGCCCAGGCAGATCTTCCCTTCCAAGTATATATAAATTCTGTTAAAATCTCACTCTCCTCTTCAAATTCTTACTCAGTGAGCTTCTCAGAATAGAGAGCTTGACTGTGGCAGTAGGGGGTGGGAAAACACAGAGATGTGTTGGAGATAAACTTGCTTGCATTAAAACGATATTGTAATTGGAGACTTTAAAGCCACTTGATACTACCTTCCAGAACAAACCCTCCCATTCACCACTACAGCATTCCTGATCTCTCACGTGCACACCCTCTCTCCCTCCCTCCCCCTCCCTCCCTCCCTCTCTCTCTCCCTTTCTCCCGTTCCTCCCCTCTCTCTCTCCTTCTCCCTCCCTCCCTCTCTCCCCCACTTTCTCCCCCTCTTTCTCTCCCCCCTTCCTCCCTCCCTCTCTCTCCCCCCTTCCCTTTTTCTCTCTCCCTCCCTATCCCTCCTTCCCTATCTCTCCCTCCCTCTGTCCCTCCCTCTCTCTCTCCCCCTTCCTCCCTCTCTCTCTCCCTCTCTCTCCCTCTCTCTCCCTCTCTCTCCCTCTCTCTCCCCCTTTCCTCCCCCTC